>NW_027249465.1:0-171678 GCF_030848795.1 Temnothorax nylanderi | reverse complement strand
TTTCTTTCCTTATAAAACGTGGTTCTCTCTCGCACTTAACTTAGACACAATCACAGGCTCGATCCTTTATTCACCGTTAACCGTTAACGCTATAACGTACTATGATATTGTATTTGCAAGTTATTAACTTTATTGTTCAAATTGGAATGCCCAGGTAAGTTATATATTACATATTTGACTAGGCCTCCTGACTCCCTAACAGCATGATGATTAACCTAATTTCATTATATATATTTTTGTGCAGGTATTTTGTTATTATATAGATTCCAAATTCATCAGCCAAGAAAATGGAGGATGAACACAATGAACGTCCAATGAAGAGACACAGAAAATCTTATTTAGAACCCAATTATACACAGTTGCACGCAAGCAATGTTACTAATCAACGTTGGACAGCGGTGGCTTCGGGTGCTAGGAAGTCATTAATAAATTGTACGTGAATATAAAAGTAATATATTTCTACTAAAATTCCATTAAATGAAAAACTCAAAATGAAAATTTATTCAACACGAAAACTTATTCAAATAAGAATTTTTAATCTGTCCAATTTTAGATATAGGTTTAAGATAGTTGAGGTGTATATAATTTTAAATATAAGGTTAATAATTTTTTGGATATAATGCAGATCACAGCATCAATTTATGTTTATATATGGAGACAAATATTTAGTAGATATTACTGAAATTGTGGTAAAAATATGGACGATGGATACATCACGGCATAGTAACTATAGGAATTTCAATAATATTAATAGAAACTATAATAATATTTGCATAAATTTGTCACTAAAACATCTCGATTTCAACGAAACATTAAGTATATGTAAATTTATCTGTTTTTGTATTCTTTCTTAAACAATTAACAATTTCGTTAAGATTTCTTGAAGTGTCTAAAGATAATCCACAATTTTTTCTTACTGTTGCTCAAATTTTACTTATTGTCTCATATTTTTGCTTATTTTTCTGAAATTTCTTTGAAATATCGACATTTTTCAGAGTAAAATAGTGCGAAACTATCTCTGAAATTTTGCTTACTTTGTCTGAAATTATAGGTACTTAATTATTTTTTCATATTTTTGCTTATTTCTCTGAAATTTTTCTGCATAATAATTACAAAATTTTATTGAAATTTAACATATTATCTCTGAAATTATATTTATTATGTATATATTTTCTCATATTTCATTGAAATTTTACTTCTTTCTCTTATTTCTCAAAAATCATCGTTTTCAGAAAAAGTATGAGATATTTCATAAAAATTCAGCAAAAATTTCCGTCAGAAGGGGTTTTATTTCTGTGTATTTATATTTTATTATCATTTTAATATTCCTAAATTCGAAATTTTCTCTTCTTCAATAGATAATGTAAGAACTGAAGAAAGCGCGGAAAGTACGCAAGAAGAAGAAGTAGATACATCTACGCTACATGTACAAAATGTACATTATTGCTCCGAAGAAGATACGACAGAAGAGACAGGGAAATATAACAGTATTCTTGAAGGTAAAGAAATGAGTGTAACAGGAGATGAGTCTTCCATTGAAAATACTGCAGATTCGTTTACAAGTGAAGATGATTTAAGTCATACAGATGATAGCATATCTGCAACCGACAACGACCATTTTTTGACTGAAGACGATAAATACGATTATTTCGAAAATAACAGGAACATTATGTTTTTAGAAAGTGGCGTACAAGTGTAGGAAGTTTATTGCATGGTTGTAGGGCTATCTATGCGTTATCACTTTTCTAAGGAAGCAGAATATGCTATACTTAATTTGCTTAAATTGTTAGCTGGTCCAAGATTTAATAGTTTAAAAATAGATCGTAAGACGTTATCGCAGAACTTACCAATATTACCAAATAAAATAATTTCATACATTTTTTATTGCTTCAAATGTTATGAACCTCTGTTAGAACCTCTTCCAAAGAAAGAAGTAGTAAAACAAAATATTATTTGTCGTAATTGTGAGCAGGACAATTTGGTTAGTCTTAAATCCGAAAATCGCTTTCTAAAAATTGATATTAAGCATCAAATTCAAACATTACTGAACAAAAAAGATGTTCTGAAAGAATTAATAAACAAAACTAGTGCAATAAAATCAATGAAACGCGATAATTTCCCAATATGCGATATACATGATGGAAAGTTGTATACCAATAATATTAATCGCGCAAAATCTAATAGTGAAGGAACTTCTTTGATCTTAAGTTATAATCTAAGTACAGATGGAGCACCACTTTTCAAGAGCTCGAAGAGAAGTTTTTGGCCTTTGCAAATTTCGATTAATGAATTACCGCTAAAGTTAAGATATACAAATTTGATCTTAGCTGCCTTATGTATACTTAAATCAGAACCTACACCTAAGTTAATGAATTTATTTATGACATACTTTGTTCAACAAGCAAATGAATTAAGTAACAAAGGGCTCAGTGTCATTGATGCAGAAGGTAGAAAACTAAGAATCACATTGATTCCGATATGTGCTGCAGTAGATACGGTTGCGAGACCTATCATACAGAATCGCATACAATTTAATGGATATTGGGGATGTTCTTGGTGCTACGCACGTGGAGAACATATAAAAGGTTCAATGCGTTATCCATTAAATCTTCATAAAGACGAACTTCTGCGAACTAACGAAAGTCATTTTGAAAATGTTAAACAAAGCATTGAAAAAGGAATGGCAATCGAAGGTGTAAAAGGAACGATGGTTATAGCCGATTTGCCGTATTTTGATTGCATATGGGGTTTACCAATAGACTATGTGCACGGCATGATTTTAGGCGTAGCACGTCAAATATGGGAACTGTGGACTACTCCAGGTACGTCATACTACCTAAAACCATCGGAAAGAAAAGAAATAAATGAGCGGTTACTAAATATTAAGCCACCGCAATCAATATATCGTTCCCCCCGATCTTTAAATGACCGACGTCAATGGAAGGCTGCAGAATGGCGGTCTTGGCTTTTATTTTACAGTTTTCCTTGCTTAAAGGGTATTTTAAAACCTGAGCTACTCGAGTCTTTTTTACTTTTTGTCCGTAGTATACACATTCTTTTGCAACCAACAATTTCTGAAAATGATTTTAAAGTATGTGAAATTGATTTATTTAAGTTTGTTGAAGAGTGCCAAATTTATTATGGTAAGTCCCCTTAGGAAAATTTACTTAAAGTTCTTTAAAGTTACTTAAAGTATTTTAAAGTATTATAAAGACTAGCCGTAATAATAGTATACTAATAGTATACTGACAGCCGAACGTAAAGTTTTCTTTAAGTTATTAACCTCAATAAAAACTTTATAAGCAAGTCGCAAATATACTTTAAATTTACTTTTAACAAACGTAATACTTATAAATATACTTTAACTTTACTTTTTATAAAGGTAATACTTAAAGCTGATTTTAACTTATGCGTGTTGTTTCAACAGTATACTTAAAAAGACAAGTTCCCTTTTTCACCACACTTGCACCACACGAGACATTAAGAAATATTATACCATATATATCCAATTCAAAATTTTATTACTCTTTTTAAACTGAATTTGTTTCTTAAGATGATTTTTGAAAAATTATATATTTGCTGGTTATGACATATGTAGACTATATATAACACTTACATCAAATTAAGAAGTAGTCTATCACGTAAGGCAGTTGGCTCACGATCCAGAGGTCCCGAGTTCGAATCCCACCAAGGTAAGTGTGTTTTTCAAATACGAGAAAATATTTATAATTATAGACTGCATCTTAAGAAACAAATTTAGTTATAAAATAGTAATAAAATTTCGAAATAAATAATTTTTTTTTATTCCGGGTGAATATCGGAAATCAGTGTCCTCTAGTATTAAGAGGACTGCAATCTTAAGTCTAGTGTCTCATGGTTAGAGGATATTCCTCTAGATTTTAAAATATCTTCTTGAGACCGTATTTCAGAGGAAAATCCTCTAAAATCAAGCGGAAGCCACTAAATGACAGAATATTTTTTTTGGGGTGATTAATAGTAATTGCATGAGTTAACTTAAAGTAACCTTTAAAGTATATTATAGAAATACTTAAAGTTTGGTTCGAAATCACTTCTAGTTTATCAATAGTTTATCAATAGTAATTTCTTTGGTAAACTTTCTAGTTTATTTTAAGTTTTTTTAAGTAAATTTTCCTAAGGGATCTGCGATGACATTTAATATTCATAGCGCACTGCATTTATGCCATTCAGTATTGCAATCCGGGCCTCTTTGGGCGACTTCGACCTTTCCTTGCGAAAGTAACATATACATATTGAAGCAAGAAGTTAGTAGCCCTAAGAGTGTAGACGAGCAGATGGCTAACAGATATTTGAGACGTGCTGCGTATGAAAACTACATTAATAATTTGAAGATCTCTGAAAAATGCTCTGTATTTTGTAAATCAATTATTTCTAGAAATAAATATTTTATTAATAATAATGATGTAACGACGGAGAATGGTGCAACATTTTCAGGTGCTCCAAAATTAGTACAAAATGCGGATAAATATTATAGCTTGTTAAAGTGTCATAGTAACTATTATAAGAATTTCATGAATAATAAAGAGGTACATGTATATGAAAGGTGCATATTTAGCGGAATTGTGCTCCACACTGCAGCGTACAGTAAAACTATTAAAACCAACGATTCTGTAGTACAATTAGACGATGATACAATTATCGAAATATTAAGTTTTATTATTGTAAATAAATGTTGCTTTGTCGTTTGTAAAGTTCTGACAACCATGCCTGCGGTCTATAATCAATTAAGAATAAATCATATGTTACAAGTTACTAGCGAAGCACAAGATGAAAAAATAATTCCGATTCAGCTGATAAAACGTAAACTTGTGGTCGTCGAAATGGAATGTGACAAATTTCTTTGTACAATGCCGAACCAATTTGAAACATTATAACTATATATTAATATATCACTTTAATTATCAGTTAAAAAAACAAAATGTATCTGTTTATAATTCTTCATATTTGTACAATTATATAAAATATATTTCTAATAAATTAAGATTAATTACAGACTGGCGTTTAATTTATTATTAAAAATTCCGTGAAAGTTTATCTAACATATAGTTAAAATTATTTTTCATAATTTTCTATAAAAAAGTATCAAAATTAATTCAGCTCTTCTGGCGTAAAAACAGCACGCGTAGAAATTAGTATATTCAACTTAATTTTTCATAAAAATCCATAGCTTTCTGTGAAAAAATATAAAAAATTGTAGTTATTCATTATAGTTTTTCATATATCTGAATTATTAGATGTATGAAAATCGAAAAATTTCTATGAATATATTCACAAAATATGATTTTCATAGAAATTTTTTCCGTCTGCTGCTTCTAAACAATTCGGTTAATATCGTTGATATACGATAGATAACGATTAGCTGCCGTACAGAAGATGATAAGTTGTATGTCGGAAAATCCTGATAAGAAACGATAGATGTGTCGGTTCGGTTAAGTCGTATAAATATCGACGAGATGTCTATCGTTTTAACCTTATAAAAACATATGCAAAGTAGAAGGTTTTCAAACGATTCAATTTATATCATTAATATACGATAGAAAACGAACCGATTTGCTGCCGTACAGAAGATGATAAGTTGTATGTCGGAAAAACCTGATAAGAAACGATAGATGTATCGGTTCGGTTAAGTCGTATAAATATCGATAAGATATGTCTATCATTTTATTCTTATATATCCGTATTAATGCATACGGTAAAATTATTACCATAAATAACGATACATATTATATCGTGTATATACGATTGATTCAGACGGGCAATAATTGTACATATAGAAAACGATTCATAACTATAAAATTTGTATAGTTATTTTCTTATTCGGACCTAAAACGATAGAAACCGATTCGATTCGATTAATGTTTTATCTGTCTTCTAAATATGCAACGATAGAACCGATAAGATACGATTAAAAACGATACAGATATAGCCGTTTTTAATCGTTTTCTATCGGATATGGTTACCAGGGTGATGTTGACGTTGAAAAAGATGTAAATGAAACTGAAATTGCAATTGGTAAAGTACTCGAAGATTTTGAAAACGTATGTAGCTTATAAGTAAAAATTACAATATTAATGTAGCAATTAAGGTTTTGTGAAAAAAGTCCTTTATAATAAATATTCTTCTAATTAAAATAATGTGTTTTATACTTAAGAATATAATATCCTTCATCAATAAATATCTTTCTAATTAAAATAATGCGTTTTCTTAAGAAATTATTTTATTTTAATCAATTTTAAACCAATTAATAAATCATTATTTGAATTGTAATGTAATATTTATTTCAAATTCTGAGTAAATGTGCACTCTTATGTTGGCTATAAAACTGGCGATTTTACACCATCAAGTTGGCGATTTTTGGCTACGGCACGCCTGCAGATGGCGACACACTACAATTTTATACTGGGCACCCTGCGCCAGTGTTGTTAGACGGGCCGGTTTTTCCGCGCATGCGCGGACCTATTAGTACTGGAAAGAGGTTCCATTAGTCGCCCATACAAAATTGTTTAAAAATTGTGGAAAATTTTAATATATTTAATATACATATAGATATGTATACGAAAATATAAATATTAAAAATTCAATAATCTGTATTTAATAATAAAAAAATTTAATAATAAAAAATCAGTTAAAAAAACAGGAAGGAAGGTGATATAATTTATGAAATAAAAGAACTTGTAAATAAAAGTAAAATATTTTATTTGGCATAATCTTATAGAATATTAACATTCGTTGCAAGGGTAAGGAAAACTGCCAAAAACCTTACCAGTATTCATAAAATAAAAGTACATTTTGTTATAAAATGGTATAAGCATTAATATAAAAACAAAAATAATATTGAAATATTTGTTTCATATAGAAAATAAAAAATTAATAACATTTTAAAATTACATAAATAGTATTTAAATATTTAATAATCAAATAAAAGTAAAATATGCATTTTAAAACAAACGTATTAAATACTATTAAATAAAATACTATTAAATAACACAAAAATTCGAATTTGAGGAGAATAATCGACTGTGATTGGTCAATTCTTGCGACTCACGACTTTGCGACTCGCATTGTAGACCCAGCATAACTGTAACCTTCGATTAAACTCACTCTTCATCTCTTTCTAAAGCCTTGTGTACACGATACTAGAAATCGGTCCGAGTTTCGGTTTAAGCCAATCAACTTGCAGCTCTTACAGAAAAGCAGCAGTTTCATTGGCTTAAACCGAAACTCGGACCGATTTCTAGTATCGTGTACACAAGGCTTAATGCTGGGTCTACAATGCGAGTCGCAAAGTCGTGAGTCGCAAGAATTGACTAATCACAGTCGAATTTGAGGAGAATAATCGACTGTGATTGGTCAATTCTTGCGACTCACGACTTTGCGACTCGCATTGTAGACCCAGCATAACTGTCCCTCTTATGCCCGTTTCTACCAACGCGGTTTAAAAGTTAATCCCTAGGGCCGATATCACAGTCTCCGATTAACGTGATCCTCCGATTAAACTCACTCTTCGTCTCTTTCTAGGGGGACAGTTAGAAAGAGATGCAGAGTGAGTTTAATCGGAGGATCACGTTAATCGGAGACTGTGATATCGGCCCCTAGTGACATTCGGTTAACCAAAGTTTGCCAAAAGAAAGAGACGAAGAGTGAGTTTAATCGAAGGTTACAGTTAGGCCCAGTTTCACAGTGGCCAGTTAGCTTAACTAGTAGTTAATTCTCACTCTCCGTCTCTTTCTAACCTTTGAGGTTAGAAAGAGACAGAGAGTGAGAGTTAACTACTAGTTAAGCTAACTGGCCACTGTGAAACTGGGCCTTAATCGGAGATGGTAAAACCGGCCCCTAGGGCCGATATCACAGTCTCCGATTAACGTGATCCTCCGATTAAACTCACTCTGCATCTCTTTCTAACTGTCCCCCTAGAAAGAGACGAAAAGACAGTTAGAAAGAGATGCAGAGTGAGTTTAATCAGAGGATCACGTTAATCGGAGACTGTGATATCGGCCCCTAGTGTTGGAACTGTAGGTTTGTTCGCGTCGCATGCCCCACCATGCTCCTAATCACTCCAACTCACTCCAAAAACTCATCTGGCTCCAATCGCCACCTTTTATCCGTGATTCAAGTGCTCTTGGTATTTATTGGAGTATGCGACGCGAACAAACCTTGTGCTAGCGTTTAGTGGATCGTGGATCACACCCTATATTTATGTCAATAGTCGGACCCTGGAGGGGATCGGATCGGGATCGGGGCGATCGGGAGCGGCAGCCATATCAAATAAGAAGAAAAATAAGAAGTTAGTGAGAGAGAGAGAGAGAGCGCGAGAAAAAGAAAACAAGTTAGAGAAAGAAAGAGGAAAGATGAAAAATACAAAGAATTGAACTGTGAGAGATGAAATCTTTGTGTGAGAGATGAAAATAATCTTATATTTATATATTTAAATTTATGTGAAATTGCATTAAAATAATTTTATGTCGTAGCCTTTAGGAGAGCAAAATAATGGAACTTATATAAATGTACTTGCAATCATAGAAACTTTTATATACAGATCTGTTTCTTGTGGTTGTGTTTTGTTGCATTTTCTGACCTTTTTAAAATGCAATAGAGATATACAATTAAGGCCCAGTTGCACCAACGTCGCATAATATTTAACCTTAGCTTAACTCACTCTTCGTCTCTTTTTAAGGAGACAATTGGAAAGAGACGAAGAATGAGTTAAGTTAAGGTTAGTTGGTGCAACCGATCTAAAGCAATAAAGCATTGAAAGGAAAAGAGAGAGAGAGAGAGAGTACAAAGACAAGATTTTTAATTTTTTAAAAGACTTGATTTTATAATTTTAGATCGTTACTTGGAAACTTGACTGCATGAAGTATCGCACGTTTAGATGAAAAATGCTTGGCACGTGAATTTTATCTCCAAGGAAAATGTACCTACTGGATGCTCTGTGGTATGTAAAGCAAGGTTTTGAAAAGTTAAAATTGTTCAATCGCTATTTGTTGCGATTATAACTAGTCTTGTTGCAGGTAGATCACAAGATAATGAAAATATAGTACAGAAGAGAGTATTGACATGTGATCGAGGAATTTGACATGGAGATTCAAACATTTGTATTCTTTGATTTAGAAACAACTGGTCTAATTCAGGGGAAGGTAATGCCAAAAATTACAGAGATTGCTTTAGTTGCCGTCTCGAAAGAATCGATATGCAATGGTAACAAAAATTTTATGCCAAGAGTTTTGCATAAAATGGTGCTCCCAGTTAATCCACGAAAAGTCATACCGCCGAATGTAGAACACCTGACAAGTGAGTTACCTCATCAGTATGAATGAATATATAAGTAACTATAAATGGAGAGAAGAATCCAAATTATAAATAGCTTGGTCTACACTATTAGTATTTTTGCAATTGAGATACTCGATATTATAATAATCTTATGATTTTGTAGAACTGTACAATGAGGACATGCAACTACTGCAACCTTTCGAGAACGAACTTTACGAGTTAATAACGCTCTTTTTGCAACGTCTCACACCACCAATTTGTTTCGCAGCGCATAACGGCGACAAGTTTGATTATCCGATATTCTTAGGGGAACTCGAACGTATCAATAAGGTAATTAATTTACATAATAGCTCTTTCATAATCTTTTATTTTATTTAATAATTTTTTTTCCCCATTAAAGATCTTTAACAATGAAATCCTCTGCATTGATACATGGAAGATGTTCCAAGATTTCTTCAAGAAAAGAGACTTGGAGCCAAAGGTGGTCCAAGATTTGTTGAACGATGAGTACAATGACTCGCTCTCCATGTTGGATATGGATGTGGTGATGGAGGAAGTACCCAAAGTTGTTGCGACAACGTCCACTGTGCAAACAATGCTTTTCTGTGGTGATAAATACACTAAAGTTATAAACAATAAAGTAGAGAAGTATAGCAATGTCCAATCGTCGAACAATCCTTTACAAGAAACGAATGAAAAAACGCCAAAGAATCAAATAATGAAGCTGGAGAATGTCTTTGCACAGCGACCGTTCAAGAAAAACAACTTGAAAAAGAGATTGAATTTTGAATGTGAGAAGCCGATTAGCTTGAAACTTGGTGACATTTATGAGTATATGTTCGGCTCGAACTTCTCGTATAATCATTCAGCCGAGGCAGATTGTCTTGCTATGATACGCTGCGTCAGGAACATTGCTGATTTCTTCCTCGATTGGTCAGATAATCACGCAGTTCCATTGATTGGCTGCAAAAAAACGTAATGTGACGCTATTAGTTGATTGCAGACGATAAAAATAACATGAAAAATACACAAAATATAGAAAGAATACGTGTTATTGTCGTGAATTAAAGTGCAAAGCTAGTATGTACGAAATTTGTGAAGTAATATTAAGCGTACTCCTCTGCTTATATTGAATTGAAAGTGAGAAATTGTTATCATAATTTGACATGGTTCATAAGGGACGAAGAATCACTTGATTTTATGTAAACATAAATTATTTATTAAATTAAAGATCTTTTAAAAACCTTAAATTGCCTTAAATTAATATTTTTAGGATCTGTAGCTACAATTTTATAACGTATCATCATTTCCTAAAAATATAAATTTAAAAAAATTTGTAAAAATGTACTATTTAGCTGTGATTTACTTTAAGAATCACGAGTCTATGTGCACGAGTATTAAGATATGACTGATTGATGATTGAGGAAAGAAAATATTATTTGTTCATGTTTTTATAAGTTTGATATAAAGATGGCAAGATAAAGATATTTTCATACTATGCAACTGTGTAATAAATTAATTATTTTACCAATTTAAGATATGAAGCGTTTCTATGTGATCATATATTTTTACTATATTATTCCTTGGGAATGTGAATAAAAACGAAACGATCAATTTTAAATAATCCTCATAATTGAGAAAAATTTTATTCTTGAACGTTACGTGTATAAGACTGTTATTTGTTATTGGCAATACAAACTTTAAATATAATTTTCTTATGAAAATGGAATTTTATAAGAAAAGTTTATTGTACATTTTCAACTTTTTAATAAAATCATCTCAGTTGTCATAATCACTAATAACGCTAAATAATAACATTTATTTTGTATACCTAACGAAAGTCTTTACAAAAGAAAATATACGCTAAGTAGGGGAGACCGGGGCTAAAAAGTCTACGGGGTAAGTATGTCTAATCAAATATCTCGGAACCTGTATTGTGCGAACTCGCTATTAACATTGTAAACGCTGCTTATGGTACCCATGTGACCAACGGAGTTTCGGCAGGTTACCTGCCGTGTTATGATTTTTACGGAGGCAAACGTGTTTTCGTGGTGAAAAGTGAAATTTTCTGCGCGTGGAAATTTTGTAATATCTGCAATAATATTTGCTCTCCAAATCTCGAGGTACGTGATTATAAATGCATGCTGATTATAAAGAGTAATGCATGCTGAACACGAATCCAGTGTAGATATCTAATATTTCATGGGCGATCAAACCTGAAACTGATTTATCCCGGGGGGTAGACTGTTTAACCCCGGCATTTTTGAGATTTCAATTTTTCCACCGTTGTCGTTTTTGCTCTATACCGGTTAAGGACGTTCTCCGGTCCTTATACTAGAGAAAATCGATTTTCTTAGGATTTTCTTGAAACTGTGAATATACGTTAATTTAGGTGTACTTTATGCGTGGTATAAATTTCAGTACCTCTTCCGGTATAAAAAATAAAGATACTGAGCCTCAAAGTTTCAACTTTTACTAATGAAAAGGTTTTCCAGGCCAAACGGTAAGAGATACGAGGTTGGCCAAGAGGACCAAAGTTGCTCCTCTCGTCGAGTTCTATAAGGAAAAAATGCCAAAACTAAAAAAAAATTAAATTTAAATTTTTTTTTTGAAACTTTGAGGCTCAGTATCTTTATTTTTTATACCGGAAGAGGTACTGAAATTTATACCACGCATAAAGCACACCTAAATAAACGTATATTCACAGTTTCAAGAAAATCCTAAGAAAATCGATTTTCTCTAGTATAAGGACCGGAGAACGTCCTTAAACAAAGCAACGTAGATAAAAATTTCCTAAATAAATTTTGTAGCTAAAGGTTCACTCTTTACAGTGGTATACCACATTTTACTCAAATTATTTATTTTGTTGTTAAAAATCGGCACCGAAAAAAAAACAGACTGTTTAGCCCCGGTCTCCCCTACCCCCTACATAACAAACCAAATATATATAGATTTCGGAAAAAGTATATTTTATAAATTAAGGATGTTCTGCCTATAGTTCCCTGCCAAAAGTTAGCTTTCAATAAAAAATTACTAAAAAAAGACTGCATGTATGTCAAGCAACTCAAATTTTTTTATATGTTAGAAAGGATTACCATTAACAGTTTGAGTCTGGTTTTTTGTCATTTAAATAGTATTGTTTAAACAATAAAAAAATGAAAAAATTTAAGCAAAAAGTTTTGAAACTTAAAATACAATATCAATGATGTATGTTTTACATATAAAAAAAGTTTTAGAAATATCTTATTGTTTTTATTTATATTTACCGCGAAAAAATGTCGGTTCTCCATAAGGAATAATGTTAATTTCATCAATTTTAAACTTAAATAACTCTTAAATTGTTTAGTAAATCACTTACAGAGTATTTTAAATTTAATTTAAAAGAAACATCTCAAAATTTCAACCATTTCTGAATATATTTGAAATACCTGCAATACATCCTTAAAATCGTTATAACTCAGCAACCGTTCAGTGGATTCGTTTCAATTTTTTTTTGCAGCACATCAGGAAGACTAAAAGAACAATCTCACAAATTTTTATCGACTTCTCACTGTTTTTAATATTATAGGTAGAACATCCTTAACTTCGTTCAAAAATAAACATGAGATCAATGCAACCAAATACATAATTATACTTTAGAATCAATTGAAATCTCTTCTGAGGCATTAGCATTACACTTTTTCGGCAAAGAAAATGGATGTATTTCGAGGCTAAACTGCATTTAATTGAAATCTATTCTTTATATACCTTTACTATGCACAATGTTTGTGAAATGTACGTCTATCAGTTATCTTTTACCATGATGAAAAATTGTACTGATAATTTTATATGTATTTTTATCTATACGTATACGTACCTTTATTACCCAGATAACACACAATATTGTATAAATATGTTATACTGCGTCAAATATTCTGTTAAGAGAATATTCTCAACGAAATCATCTATAAATGTTAATAGAATATTTTCGTTTTAAAGAATGTTCTATAAATGTACTGGAAATATTATAAAATTGTCAGTAGAAATATTCTGTTAGTATATACTATAAATATTATAGAGTGTAGCAAAACTAATCAAATTAAGCGGCGAAGTCGAACTACTGCAGCGCCGCGCCACTCCGCGAGCACGTACTACGTACTAGAAACAATAATAAAGAACGCGCGCGCGCTGTGGAACGCTGATCGTTGGGCGCCGTGGCGTGAACAGGCCTGTTGTAACGTAAAGTAGGTATAATTTGCATCTTATGCATTTTTCTTGTCTCTTGGCGTTTTCGACCGAGGTGGGTTTTAATCCGGGTTTCAACGAAATCGAGCATTTATTCGTCAACGCGGGCGAATTGACCAGTAGATGCTCGATTTCGCTTGTAACTGGTTGAAACCTGGATTGAAACCCACCTCGGTCGAAAACGCTATCTCTGAGAAAATAATATACTTTTTATATTATAATAATTTTATATTTTTATTCAGATCCAGATCGAGTGATAAAAGTGTGCAATTAGGCGTCTGCGATTACACAATCATTTATAGAGGTTATAAATTTTGTGTTTAGATAAAGTTTATATATATTTACGTTCATGTATTACTATAACATAATAAAAATATGTGTTATAATAAACGTACAGAATTTACAATTATATATAATGTTATTTGTATAATTTTCCATCATATAATCAATATTTATATACAATCTAAATTGTACAGCGTGTTTTAATATTGAAAAATAGATTGAAAGAATATTCTGTATTATATTCAAGGAATATGAAAAAAAGCTTTTTAAAACTATCTGAATAATGTTTATAGAATGTTCCAAAAATACGTCATCCAAATCGTAGGGGAGACCGGGGCTAAACCGCCAGTTTTTTTTCGGTGCCGATTTTTAACAACAAAATAAATAATTTTAGTTAAATGTGGTATACCACTTTAAAGAGTGAACCTTTAGCTACAAAATTTATATAGGAAATTTTTATCTATGTTGCTTTGTTTAACCGGTATAGAGCAAAAACGACAACGGTGGAAAAATTGAACTCTCAAAAATGCCGGGGTTGAACCGCCACCCCCCCGGGATAAATCAGTTTCAGGTTTGATCGCCCATGAAATATTAGATATCTACACTGGATTCGTGTTCAGCATGCATTACTCTTTATAATCAGAATGCATTTATAATCACGTACCTCGAGATTTGGAGAGCAAATATTATTGCAGATATTACAAAATTTCCACGCGCAGAAAATTTCACTTTTCACCACGAAAACACGTTTGCCTCCGTAAAAATCATAACACGGCAGGTAACCTGCCGAAACTCCGTTGGTCACATGGGTACCATAAGCAGCGTTTACAATGTTAATAGCGAGTTCGCACAATATACAGGTTCCGAGATATTTGATTTGGCGGTTCAACCCCGTTGGCGGTTTAACCTCGGTCTCCCCTACAGCAGATGTTTATGCAAATATATATTTTAGGAAAAAAAGTAAGAAAAGGTAAAAGTGAGAATTAAAATGTTTTATCATATATACCTATATATACAGGGTGTTAGAAATAAAAGTACCCAGCCGAATGGCTGGGGTAGAATGGGTCAAACTGAAGAGAAAAGTCATGTACCATTTTGCAAAATTCGCAATAGTTAACGAGTTATTAACTGAAACGTTTGAGCGAATGAGCGCACAAGGAGCGATAGAGGCGGGTCTCGGCTGGCACGGTGCCAGGCGCGCGGTGAGCGGTGAGGGGCGCGCGGCGCGTGACGAGCGGTGAGGGGCGCGCGGCGCGTAGCGAGCGGCGAGCGACAGATGACATACACTGCGGCGAAAAAGTATTAAGGCCGTGGCACATAGAAAAACTTAAGCAGTAAAACTCAAGCAGTAAGCAAATCAGCCAATCACAGTCAAGAACTTAAGGCACGGCCCTAAGCGGTAGCAAATCCATACCGTTGATTTCTTACTGCTTAAGTTTTACTGCTTAAGTTTTTCTATGTGCCAAGGTCCTTAGAACCAGCACACGTATTGCACAGGCATTTTTTATGAAATGTATTTTTGTAATTTTTTTCGATTTTTGTCTTGAAATCAACACTCGCGCAATGTGTTTTCGTGCATACTTCAATTGTGTAAAAAAAAAATTAAGTTCTGTGCAGTCTACGCAAAGCTAGACCCTTCCCTGCAATTGTCGGTAATTTGGCTTTAGGATCACCTTAAGGGGATCCTATAGTGGCAGTAATTACCGACATTTAGTTAAAACAAAACCACTTTTAATTGGCTTTACGGAATTGCAAAAATTTGGTCTAGAATTAAAGTACGCACAAAAATGTAGAAGGCTAGATCGGTTTTAACTTCCAAAACAAAAAAAACATTAAAAATTTGGGCACATAGAGCTGTCACTGACGACAATATTTGGTTATACAAAAATACTGCAGTTTATATATACAAAATGAGAATCTAGCCCTCTAGGGAAAACATTGAAGAACAATATCGTGCAATTACAACTACGATAGAAGTCTAGAAAAAAAGTGTCATTGTTTTAACTTTTATACATGCAAATATACATGCGGAATGACAAGAAGAGCAGTTGGCGTATAAAGCCCCTTGCACAATGCCAGGCAACAGGCAATAGGAACAGGGAATAGAAATCAGAAATCATGTATAAATGCAGAATAAACAGTGACACAGGCAATAGGCACAGAGTTTCCGTCACGTTGGAAATTCTGTGCCTATTGCCTGTTGCCAACCAATCATAGCATTCGAATTTTTTAGGTTGTAATTAACGATTTTTTGGTTATTTCCTGTTCCTATTGCCTGTTGCCTGGCATTGTGCAAGGGGCTTAAGAGTAGATGGCGCAGCAATCGAAACAAGGACAGATGCCTCTCGTTAGACAAGGGCAGATATAGGCCGGTAATATAGAAAATGATAGAAAACGAATTAGAACGGAATTAAAAATGTTCGACATTATCGACATCGAGGAAGTTCGGCCTTCACTATAGGATCCCCTTAAGGGGATGCTGGAGCGTGTCCTGGGGTGACGGCCGAACTCCGACGGGATCGATAATTTTGACCGTTTTCTATGTTACCGGCCTATATCTGTCCTTATATCTAACGAGATATCTGTCCTTGTCAGATTGCAACGCCATGTACGCGTGTGTGTACATGCATAAAATCTGCGATCAGTGAAAATCTTTCTTATTAGGATCTTTTATACTACTACTACGTTTACGCGAGCGTTACTTCTGTAGTAACTTATGATAATTCACCCGTTTACGCGGAGTAAATTATCGTAAGTTACTACAAAATCCCGTTTACGCGAAGGAAAATCAAAAGTAACGCTCGCTCGTTACTTCTGTAGTAACTTACGATAATTCCTTCGCGTAAACGGAATTTTGTAATAACTTACGATAATTTACTCCGCGTAAACGAGCGAATTATCGTAAGTTACTACAGAAGTAACGCTCGCGTAAACGTAGTACTAGTCCGATTAGTGGGGTACTTTCGATTGTACACGTAAGCTATATAATTCGTATATTAAACGAAAGTTTCCATGAAATTCTAGGTACAAAAGGTGCAACATCAAGTAGTATCAAATATAATTTTTTCAATTCTTTTAAGTTTTTGGTCTTCAATTTGCCACTCCACTCATCATTTCTGTACGTACTTTAAACGTGTCAATGGGATTTCAAATCTGTAAAGTAAATTCGAAGAAAATCGGATACCTATAAATATCGATAATTGCCGTCGCTCCAGGATCCCCTTAAGGATGTTCTATAGGTACCATCCCAACCAAAAGTATGCAGGAAATATTAAAAACTCTGATATATTAATTCTCCAGGGATCCAAAGACAAAAAAATGTATATAAATAGTTACGGAACATCTAATAGAATGTAAAAGACGTAGATTTAGTGACTGTAAAAAACTGTTACTACTATTTTTTTCAAAAAAAATTTCAAAAAAAAATTGTTGTAAATCGTTTCAAATTTTGTTGCTATTTTTTTGTTTGTTGATGATCTGCTTGTGCGTAAAATATTATTATATAATTGGTTACATTTTTTAATGTTTACACTTTTCTCTGTAAAACCCTTTGTAAAACGGATATTCAAAAATTGATAACTTTTTATCTAAATTGTGAATCGATTTAAAATTTGGCCCCTAACTTTGAAAGAGAATACACAATATGATATTAAATTTTCGTCAACTTCGTTACATTTTAACTAACTCTTTAGAACACCCTTAAGTTTGATTGACGTGAAAACTCCAGACAAGCTTAGTAGTACCATGATGTAAAAATACAAAGTGTATCATTCCCAAGGTTGCGCAGTGAATGACCAATCAGAGATTTGCCCATTAAGACTCCATTCAGCCAATCAAATGACCATATTAGCAACTTAAGACATTACTTAAGACGGTCTTGAAATAAGATCCGACTATGAATACCGCCCTATATAGTTCTTCACTGGATCTAATACTACGTTTACGCGAGCGTTACTTCTATAGTAACTTACGATAATTCACTCGTTTACGCGGAGTAAATTATCGTAAGTTACTACAAAATCCCGTTTACGCGAAGGAATTATCGTAAGTTACTACAGAAGTAACGCTTGCGTAAATGTAGTATAAGTGTAGAAACTAATCATAATAAAAAATTACTGAGCGCTCACTGATCTGCTTTGTCTGCTGAACGCACCCCTTGTATTCTTACATTATGGAGTAGTACCGCGTCGTGATGGCATGAACATAGTAGTGAGCATGGTCACATTTTTTACGTATGTACATACTTGGCGTCGCGGTACTACCATATAGAAAATATCTCGCAATTAATAATTTCTGTAAATTTGATAGTAATTTAATGACATCTTTTTTCTTAAAAAAATTGGAATAAAGTCTATATAATTATGTAATTATACTTACATTGGGGTTGCGCTTCGCGTTCCGGTATCGTTACATGTTCCAAATTTTTCAAAATCTCCAATTCGTCTCTATTCACTACAACCGAAAATTCATGGGAAATATTGTGATATAAAGTTTTTATATTTTAATAAATAAATAGTAAAATAATAGTAAAAGAGTGGTCAATTTTATGGTGTACCATGCATATGCAATGTAATACTAATTTATACTTATTCAAAGCATAAAAAAAAAGATAAGTACTCACAAACCCATTTAGCTATCGCGTACTGATCGTCTTTAATAGTCCTTCTAATATTTTTTAAAATCTTTTCTAATCTACCTTCCATATTCCTCATTTCTTCACGACCGATACTTTCCAGCAAATTGAGATCATCGTCCCAATAGTATTTTATGCAGTGATTATTGAAAGCATCATGAAGTTTTTCTAACATCTATAAAATATCATTGATACTTTATTATTATTGCTTTAATAAAAGAAGCACTTTGAATTTGAACAATATATTACCTTGAAGAATAAGAAAGTATATGATCTTCTCTGAGAAATATGAAACATTTCTGATTCATGGTAGCATAAGGTTTCGAGATAATAGCTTGCAATACTCGCCCATTCTCGAGTATCCCGAAGTTTCTAATAGAGAGAATATATATGTATGTACATCATTATTTAAAATAGATTATATAATTTAAGTTGTTACGATAAAAAAAATAAAAATTAATAATATAAATAAATAAAAAAGTTTTATGCACGAATTCATTAAGGAAAGTAAAAGTAAAAAAAGAGAGTCAATTACGGAAGATACTTACAATATTATAAGTATAAAAGTAAACTAAAAATTTATTCGTATTTTTACAAATAAATTAATGTTTATTACTTCACGATATATCATTGTACCTTTAATTGGCGTATTACAGGCTTCATACGCCCATACTTATGGCTAGAAAGCATATCTTTCTCAAACTCGTAAAAACACAGTCGCCAATAGCGATGTCGTAAATCACCGAAATCGCTTCTACTGTTGTTCAAAGGTTTGGGAACTGCAGACCAACATCTATTTGGGCAAGACTACGAAACGAGAAGCGATTAGTAAGAGCATGCTATTAACAGCTATTGAATTGCTGCAGACAATTATTTGTTCTTTAATTGTTTTCCTCTATTGAGTTCTGTTTTTTTTAATAAATTTGAAGTATTAAGTTTAAATATATTTGTACGACAAGAAGATTGAAGAAAAACTAGATAAAAATAAAACAAAGTAGCTGCATCTATCTAAGTAGCTGTAGCTATATTTCGACTTAAAAAAGATTACTTTTCGCCAATTACTACGTTTACGCGAGCGTTACTTCTGTAGTAACTTATGATAATTCACCCGTTTACGCGGAGTAAATTATCGTAAGTTACTACAAAATCCCGTTTACGCGAAGGAATTATCGTAAGTTACTACAGAAGTAACGCTCGCGTAAACGTAGTAAATGTCGCGAACGATGTCGTGAATTACGGAGAAACCTCTTCTATAATACGCTTCTTTAAATAAAGTGCAGACCAACATTCACCAAACTATGAAACACGAAACGATTAACATTTACATACAATACAGACACGCTATTTAGTTTATTTGTTATTGAATTGCTACACAGTAAAAAATTTTGTGTTAATGGAAGTCCACTCTCAATTTTGTGTTAAAATAACTCATTCATCGTGTTATTTTTTACATATAGAAATGTTATATCGACATTTTTTTAGTAAAAAATGTAAAAAATAACACGATGAATGAGTTATTTTAACACAAAATTGAGAGTGGACTTCCATTGACACAAAATTTTTTACTGTGTATACATACAATTTACCGTTTTTCTTTGTTAAATTTTTTTAAGTAAAAATTATCAAATATTAAGTTCGAATATTTTTACGAAAAGGAAAAAATTAGATAAAAAAATAAAAATATATCTAACAATAAGTAAATAATATAGCTATACTTTAAACGGCTATACTTTAAATGATTAGGTATATTTTAATACTAATAAAAATTATTTTTTTCCCAAATAGTATAATTTTTTCATCTTACTTTTACTTAATAAATAAAAAAACAAATAAACAGATGTACGACAAATCTCAATCTATTATTTTAATTTTATATATTACGTACTTGTAAAATATTCATTTTCGAACATTTCGGTGGCAAAGAATGAATAGAAAAAGTTAAAACGGGAACTACATCGATGTCGATAGTTTTTTCATCGTTTCTTCCGTAATTCAAATTTAACGTAAACGCTGGTCCTGATTTTCTTTTTCTTATCTAAACACAGATAAAACATGTAATATTAGCTTTATTAATTAGTTCAACTTTTCCTTCTTGTATAACATATATTCTATGATATAATATTTTATATGATTTATATACGACAATTTTAAATAGTCAATGTCGAAAGCAATTTTGCTCGTTATTACAATCTTCGATATCTCAACAAAAATCGAACAAAATGTACTGACAAAATGTGATAGCAGATAGAAACAACTCTACCCATTTTTTTTATCCAACATAAATAATATAAACAAGCAAAATAAAAAAATAGTAATACTTTAATAATTAGATAAATGTTTGATTAATAATTTAATAACTAAATAAATATTTGAATGGCTATAAAATAGCAGATCTACTCGATTTATACCAATTCAGTTGTCATATTCTATAAGTATATGCATATAATATCAAACTTGCACTTATATAACATCAAAAAACGTTAGCTTAGTATAATGTATGAGCGTGAGTCAATAATTATCCGCATTCTATTTTAATAATTTATTAGACAGTTGAGAACGTACAATTACATCATTTTTTTAACCTAGTTCCCTTGCTTTTCAATGCACTTGTTCCAGCGTGCCACAAGCTTACGTATACCCTTGAAAAAAAATGTTTTTGGTTTGTCCCTCAGCCATGTATATGCACCGCTTTTGTTATACTGCTGTCCATATGCACGCTGTTCAAACGCTTCAGAAATTGGGTTTCAAGGTATTGGAGTATTCAGATCTCACTCCCTTAGATTGCCATCTGTTTGGTCCATTTAAAGATACCTTATAAGAGATCGATTTGTCATCAGATCAACATGTGCAAGAAGTGATGCATACATGGGTGAGGGACAAACCAAAAATATTTTTTTGCAAGGATATATGCAAGTTTGTGGCACGCTGGGACAAGTGCATTGAAAAGCAAAGGGATTGTGTTAAAAAATGATGTAATTGTACGTTTTCTACTATTGTTCTAATAAATTAATTATAGAAATAGTGCGCGGATAATTACTGACTCACCCTCGTAATTGATGCAATTCTGATCAATCTGTTGCCAGACTATCAATGACTATAATGTTAATATTTCACTTACTGGTGTATAATCATGAAATATAATTCTGTCATTTCTGTCACCAGTAGCGTGAGCCACTTTACTCAAAATTCTTTCTATCCAAGTGCGAAATTTTTCTTGATTCAGATATGATTCTTCATCAATGAAGGAATTCAATTCCCTAAACAGAAAATAGATACTTTTTTCCTTTCATTTTGTAAATTATAAGTCCATTTCTATAACATATAATACTTACTTATATGCTTCCGGAACTAAATTTAAAGTATTCTGCGAGCTTATGGCTTTCCAAACCGGTACGCGTATCTTAATAAAACCTGGTCGATCTGTGCTAAACTAAAATATAATCAATAAGTATTATATATTAATATAATATTAATATATAATATTATATATATTAATATAATATTAATATATAATACTTATTAATATAATTAATATATATATTAATTATAATATTAGTATTAATTTCGCGTCGATCTTATAGTAGAAAATTGCATTATTGGATTAATAAGAAAATATTCGTATTATTTTATTGATATATTATAAAGTTATATTAAAATTATTTAATATGTATATGTATTACAAAAAGAAAATAATTTTACATGAAAAAATAATTCAAATAAAGAATAGAAATGTTTTCATATAAATGGAAATGAATAACTTTGGATTTTCTTAAGCTTTAATAATCTTCAGAGATATATATTGCTGATTTTAAAAATAATATCTACCTGTATATCTTTTTCTTTGAAGGGTAGATTGATCACAAAATTCAAATCGTATTCTTTTGGTTCTCCAAATCGAGTTCCTTTATAATAACTTCCAACCCAAATAATTCTTTGAAATGTTTTAGCAAATAACGGACTTTGCTGTCGCATAGCGTCTATGAGCTTTTCAAAAAACTGCAGCATACATTACAAGGTACAATGCATACAAGCATATAAATTAATAGAATATAGTTTTATTATAATACAAAGATTTTTACCCTTTTCAAGAACTGATTTTGATCCTTTATATCATTGGAATCCATTTTTATAAATTTGCTGTTTATTTTCTCAAATATCGTATCGCTAACTAGATACTTGTCAATATCTGCGACTTGCGCCATCGCGTGTGTGTAAATTGCTGGATTTTCAAAATCTGAAATTACTTTAAAATTGTACCTATGTTGGCGCTATATAATTATTATTTAAATATTAAAGAAATAAAATTGTATAATTCTTATAAATACAAAAAAAAAAATTTTTTTTGTAGTATTTAATAGATATTAGTTAAGTATTATTATTTTAAATAAAATTGAAAAGTATAGTAAGATTATATCCTTTCTAAAAAAGGCATGTTAAGTCGATTAATATAAAAATTAGATTTCAGAATAAAATTGCATTTCTCTCACTTTTGTTTTGCATGCATTCAGGAAGATCCAGATCTTTTTAGAGATTATTTCAAAAACTTCTTTTTCTTTTGTAACTGAAACAACAGGTTTATAACAAATATCCCTTACTTGCCACACTTCTGTAGAATCATGTACTTGCCACACTGGGATGGAATCTACCCCAGCGACAAAAATTGTTATAACAAATAAGCTATTCAATATTTTAACTTGCCAAATTTTTTAGAACTTCTTAAGAGCTTACTTTTAAAAGTTATGTAGGTTATATAGCCAAAAATTAAAATTATGTATGATAAAAAAATTAAAATAGCAAAAAAATGAATGGCTTGTACACAGAGAGAACGATTTCTTTGGATTTAGTAATCCTATTTGTTTGATTGACATTTCTTTCATTGAAACAACATATGCTTAGACGAAATAATATTTTTTTGAATGGAAAAATTTTGTTTTTATTCAAGAAAACTCTATTATCTAACGGAAAAGACTATTATTGGAAGTAATATCTCCCAAACAAATAATATATTATTTGGTTACAATAAATGTAATAAGCGTTTTCACCGCTAGGCGGCTGCTAAACTCGTAAGTCAAATTCGACCAGAGACTGTATATAAGGCCCCACGGCGAAAGCGTCTATCACTTGCAGTTGTACACATCATTGGAATCCATCACACCGGTCACTCGAGTGATGGAGATATGACAATTATTTATTATTTATTTATTTATATATGTAGCAGTCAACCGACTACCACATATATCATATATATAAATAAATAAATAATAAATAAATGTTTAAGACATTTTTTATAAAGCATTGATATTTAAATGAAACAATAGTATTATTAAAGCGATAGAGAATATGTTTTTCGTTTCAAACAATTTTTTAATTTAAGACAAAGATATATATTCTTTGAAAAATCAAACAATCGTATTTGTTGAATCAAAAATTTGTTTGTTTGGACTATTCCAAAAGATAAATTTCTTTGAATCTAATAAAATTTATTAAATCCAAAGAAACCGTTCTCTCTGTGTAGTAAAATTGCTGATTGATTTCTCCTTGACGATGTGCATCGCGAAAAGCTCTCTAGTCCTCCATATTAATATAATATAATATAATATAATCTAAATATTTTATAGTGAGATATCCCTTACTTGCCACACTGGGGTGCAAATCAACCCCACGACCATTCCCTTAATTTTAAGTACCTAAACCTACGGTATCCCTACACAGAGAGAACGGTTTCTTTGGATTTAATAAATTTTATTAGATTCAAAGAAATTTATCTTTTGGAATAGTCCAAACAAACAAATTTTTGATTCAACAAATACGATTGTTTGATTTTTCAAAGAATATATATCTTTGTCTTAAATTAAAAAATTGTTTGAAACGAAAAACATATTCTCTATCG
Source organism: Temnothorax nylanderi (assembly GCF_030848795.1). NCBI lineage: Eukaryota > Metazoa > Arthropoda > Insecta > Hymenoptera > Formicidae > Temnothorax > Temnothorax nylanderi. Next base: position 147,340 of record NW_027249465.1, on the reverse strand, counting down.
CTTTAATAATACTATTGTTTCATTTAAATATCAATGCTTTATAAAAAATGTCTTAAACATTTATTTATTATTTATTTATTTATATATATGATATATGTGGTAGTCGGTTGACTGCTACATATATAAATAAATAAATAATAAATAATTGTCATATCTCCATCACTCGAGTGACCGGTGTGATGGATTCCAATGATGTGTACAACTGCGAGTGATAGACGCTTTCGCCGTGGGGCCTTATATACAGTCTCTGGTCGAATTTGACTTACGAGTTTAGCAGCCGCCTAGCGGTGAAAACGCTTATTACATTTATTGTAACCAAATAATATATTATTTGTTTGGGAGATATTACTTCAAATAATAGTGTCTTTTCCGTTAAATAATAGAGTTTTCTTGAATAAAAACAAAAATTTTTCCATTCAAAAAAATATTATTTCGTCTAAGCATATGTTGTTTCAATGAAAGAAATGTCAATCAAACAAATAGGATTACTAAATCCAAAGAAATCGTTCTCTCTGTGTATGGACGCATGTGCAGTTTTATTGCCACGTTCACATTCGATATAATTATTATTAACTGGCAAAGCATTTTTTTGCAAACTACGACATCATGATATAAATATCGTCACTTGTGTGTGCAATAAAACGCAATCTATTTATGGAAACGCTGACGGAAAAAAAACATGAATGATACGCTTTATATGTCACTGATATGGAGTGATTTCCGCAATATCCGTGGTATCGAATGTGAACTTGGCAATAAAACTGCACATGCATCCATATAGTTAAATTGCTGATTGATTTCTCCTTGACGATGTGCATTTCTTAAAAACGAAATGTAAGATTGAATAAATGTCTAATGAATGGTGAAGCAATAGAGCAATCCAAATATTACTTGTACTTATTCGTACAAGGTTTGTTTGCACTTACACTTAACTCTCTTTTTGCGCGTTTTTTCCCGCAATTTTCTTTTACGTGGTTTTTCTAAATAACACAGTTTCTCGACAAATCTTTATAATCTCTCGTGTAGGGGAGAGAGAGGAACATTGATTGTTTTTGCTTTGCTAATAATTTTGGCTAAGAAAAAATATTTTTTATAATTTTAAACAGGAATCGGCAATAAAAAATTTCCATTTTTCATTTTTTAATTATTCACAAAATTATAAATAACAACAAATTAAATTTTTATAGAATCAACAAATTAATAATTAGTCACAAAAAATTACTAACTACGTAAAAATTAATATTTCGGCAAAAGTGACTTACTCATTACTTAAAACGTGGGTAAATCATCAGAGAAAAATTTTCAGTTACGTGAAAATTAGTATTTAGGCGAAAATATGAATTAATTTTTATTTACGAATTGATAATTAGTAGACATAAATTTTTTATTGTTAAAAGAATTAATAGTTTGTCAAAATAAATTACTACTTATTTGAAAATGAATAATTAGTGGAAAATAATTACTAATTTTTTCAATAATGAATAATTAGCCTCAGGTAAATGACTAATTATTAAAAAATTATTAATTGGTTTAATATAAATAATTTAAGTATTGTATTTAAACGTGGTTTAAAAAAATTATTGTATTAATGTCATATATAGGGGAGACCGGGGCGAGTCGGCCCTATTTTTTCGGTGCCGTTTTTTCTCTGAGTGTACGGTACACCGATGACCATGAAATTATATATATAATCACTTGGCATTCCGTCAGTTATAGTATAGATGTCGCACGTTACAAACCTCGGGATCTTTCTTTCTAAGGTTCCGATTTTTATAAAGAGCAAGCTGGGAGTAGTTGTGTCACGTACGCGTGATATGAACGTGACAATAAAATGCCCGTATATTTAAAACGTTCGTTTATGAATTTCTCAGGAATTTTATAATATTTTATTGCAAATGATGGTATTTATCATTATAAATATTAACCGGACTCGATGTAAGAGATTCAAGTCGATTAAAAGTATTAACCAAGTGTTTAAAGATAACAAGAAATCATTGAATTCGTTCTTGACAATTCTACTTATATAATAATACTAGCTTGATACACCCGTGCTTCGCTACGGTATGCGAAGGATTCTATAATTTACCCCCGAATTTAGATTTGCCCCTTTAGGGAGTTGATTAGGGCAAAATCCTGATTTATGTTTTTAAACATTTGTATGGGTGACCTTTGTAAGCAAAAATCAAGTCGATATCTCATTGGGCTTAAGAAATATTGAGAAATCCGTGAAAACACATTTTATCCCTATTCACCCCGTTAGGGGTCGAATTTTTAAAAATGCCTTCTTAGTTGGTGCTTACATCATGGAAGGAATATATACTTCCCGAATTTCATGTTTCTAGGTTTCTAGGTTTAGGGGTTTGGGCTGGGCGTTGATGAGTCAGTCGGGACATTTGATAAAATATAGATAGATGGATAGAATCTCGAAAATTTATATTTAAGAAATTATACAAATCCGTTTAAAAAGTGTACAACAAATTATTTTGTAGGTGAATCGATTCCTTTGCGGTTGTCGAATTATTATCGATAGCCGTTTAATTAAAAAATTAAATTATGTATTCTTGACTCATCGCAGCTGTTTATCGGATTTGTACTCACCAAACAGGAGGTGCGGGCAAAATACCACGAATGCAGCAATATTGCTGCACAAATTTGCAGCGATAGTCGTAAGAACGTTTTCAATAATTTAATTGGTTGAAATTTTAGAGCTGCTCACACGTCCTTTATTATTTTATTCTACTAATTATTTCCTGCAAATAAACGCGAATAAGGCTATGTATCGCGGACTGCATCCTACTGTGCGCTAACCGGTTCTTTCTGCTTTTATATATGTAGTATACAGCAAATTAATGAGTAAGCTTTCGGCAGATGGCGTTATAGCGATATGTAAGCTAGAGTCCCTAGAAGTAAGAGTCTAGCCAATTTTTCTAGCACAGTATAAAGACCTGTGTCAACGATGCTAGAACTTTGGTCCAAGTTCTCGGACATCGACGTATAGTTGACAAACTAATTAAAAATTATTTATAATTATCTTTTTCAATTGTTTGGAAATGTTTTGGAGAAAGGAAAAAACTTTTTAGAGTTTGGAAAACCATATAATAATTGAAATTTAATTAAAATCAATTAAGCGTATAGTTGGCAGACATATTGTCTAAATTTTTTTTCTTGTCCAATCGCTCCAGAATTATTTGGATAAAGTGTCGAAATATATTTTATTATTTAGAAAACTACTCTATTTTAATAAAAATTAATTAACAAGTAAACGATACCGGAAATAAGTTAATTGGCGCTGTTCATATTTTTTAATAAACAATAGTTCAACCGATTGCTCCTTAATTGTTCCTTGCTTGCTCTATTGGGATATTCAATCGCTCCGTTCGTATAATTAATTTTGTATACTTTAGCATTTTTATTGAAAAATTAACAAATTAAAAGTCGGATGCATTATGCTATGCGTTACGCAAAAATTTGTGCTCCGGCCTTTAATTTGTTAATTTTTCAATAAAAATGCTAAAGTATCATACAAAATTAATTATACGAATGGAGCGATTGAATATTCCAATAGAGCAAGCAAGGAACAATTATTCCACCAAAAATCAATATTGGTTAAAAGGTTAAACTCTTTGAGACATAGTTATAAACAATAGAGTTGTTGTATTATGTTTGAATATTTCCGCCGTTGGCTGCCGAGCCATATATAATTACAATAGGCAGCCAATAGGTGGCCGTGTCGTCACTTGTGAAATAATTAATTTGTTAATTTTTCAAAAAAAAATGGAATAAATTATTAAAGTAATAATGGAGCAATAAGGAGCAATCAAGGAGCAATCATTTTATGCTGGATTTAGTTGCACAAAGTTATTAGAAATATGTTTTTGAGTGATAATTTTACGTTTTTTGTAAATATTTTAAATAATATTAATTTTAAAAAGGGAGCAATTCTTGATTCTGAAGGAGCAATTAAGGAGCAATCGTTTGAGCTATTGTTTATTAAAAAATAGAAACTTTCAGCGCCAACTTATTTCCGGTATCGTTTACTTGTTAATTAATTTTTATTAAAATAGAGTAATTTTCCAAATAATAAAATATATTTCGACACTTTATCCAAATGATTCTGGAGCGATTGGATAAGAAAAAAAAATTTTAGACAATATGTCTGCCAACTATACGCTTAATTGATTTTAATTAATTTATGTATATTGTATGGTTTTCCAAACTCTAAAAAGTTTTTTCCTTTCTCCAAATGATTTCCAAACGATTGGAAAAGATAATTATAAATAATTTTTAATTAGTTTGTCAACTATACGTCGGTTTCTCTAACCGAAGAAAAGTTACTGAAACTTGGATCGTGGAAACACAGTTTTGCATCCAAGTTCAGTGTGTCCACGATCCAAGTTTTAGTAACTTTTCCTCGGTCCGAGAACTTGGACCAAGTTCTAACATCGTGGACACAGGCCTTTAAGAAAGCTTTTGATCTGATGACTAATAGATCGCCATATTGCTGATTGACGGGCTCTAATTTAAAAGGCAATCGATACAATCAAAAAGAGATATATATTTAATGACAATACTATAACCATTATAAAGTTGTATGGCTGTCTTTGAAATCAATTCCTCTCGACTACAGCCGGCTGATACCCACAATTTTGACCTTCAAACAATAGCCTTTCTTATGTTTTTATGTTTTCCAAATTTTTGTTTATACCAATAACAATTAAATTTATCATACTTTAGGTCGTATTAAATAGGAACATAGGCAAATATTAATTTTCATTAATTGTTTAACAACTGAACATGGTTTAAAAATAAAATTAAGCTCAACTTTAAATGCAGAGATAATTTTAAAATTGCTCTAATATATTTGAACACTTCATGCAATCGACCTTAAAAGCCTACAGTAAGTGGAAAACAAGTAACATAATAAACTGACCTTTCTGTATCTTTTGAGAATCCAAACAAAGTTTCTTCTATCCCTCATCTCTCACTACTTGCACTTTGGCAGCCTTTGAAGGAACAATGATATCCACCTCTTTCATTCATACTGAATTCACTCATTGTACTAACTGGGTTTTAACAGAACAAACAATAGCACATATGGTTTTTTCGAATTTAAGAGTGACAGATAGAGGTTATGGATGCATGTTGCAGCTGTAACATATACTACACACAGAACATATATAATATACTACATATGTTTACAGCCACCATGTTGTTGATTGTGCGATTCGGTCATGCGCGAGAGACAATTATTAGTACGCTTTTTAGCAGATACTACTACTACGCTAAGGAATTATCGTAAGTTACTACAGAAGTAACGCTCGCGTAAACGTAGTAATTGTCCGTAATCTCTGGTTAAGGATCTCTAGTGAATTTATATCCTTCTCTCTCGCAGAATTTTGCCAGAACTGCAAGTTGGCCAGACTCTGATTAGAGGGATTCGACTGTGCTCTAGTAGAGACCCTTTACTAGAGACTGGCCAACTTTAGGAATGCGACCACAAAATGGCGGCGAAGTCGTATGGTGTGTGTAAATACGTGAACTCGATATATGTGTGCGCGTTTGTTTATCGCTGTCATCCGTTGCACGTAAATTCTACGCTACTGCATCGTGTAAGTAATATGATTTTTTTCATTGTAATAACAATATGTAACATCTTATGCCCGTTCTAGACTGGAGGATGATCCTACTTGCGGCTCATCCTAGTGAGTAGTGTAGACGGGTAAAAATCATGGATAATCATAAAGGGTCTCTATGCTCTAGGAGAGAGAGGCGCCAACGGGTCATGTAACCAGCCACTCCGTGATTGGCTGGCAACAATATGTAGTAAGGTGGCTGCATTATATTTTCAATAAATGCGACTGGGGCTGCGGTCCATTTGACGCTGCAAATGCTTCGAAGCGTTCTTCTTCTCCTTCTTTCTTCATTGAAAGAAAGGAGAAAAGGAATGCTTCGAAGCATTTGTAGCGTCAAGTGGACCGCAGCCTTAACTCGAGCATGCTATAGCCGGTATTCATTGGTCGTATCGTAGCATAAATCGTAAGAAATTGATCAATCACAGTTGATTATTCTCCTTAAATTCGACTGTAATTGGTCAATTTCTTACGAATTATGCGACGATACGACTAATGTAGAACCAGGGTAAGACAGTCTTGAAATAAGATCCGGCTATGAATATGGGCCTTATGTTCTCATATAACTCTAGCGTAAATGAATAAGGAACAAAATTTACACCGTATGAATTAATATTCAGCAAAACTGCACAATTGTAGTCTCTGAAATAAAAACTAGACGATTTGTTAGAAACGTATGAAGATTAAGTAAATGAATTAATTGATAAATTAATCCGATTTAAAAAAGCTAGCTCTTGAGCTAGCTGCACTTTTAAAAACCGCTTGTTATAAATATTATTATAATAGAAAGATGAAATGCAAGTATACATCTTTTAAATATACGTGCTGGAGAGATTTGATGATATTCGACCACTCTCAGAAAGATAGGTGGTTCGAAGAGCATATTTTCAAAACATGTGTTAAATTCTTTTAAAAATGTATACATCAGCAAAATTTCAAAAGGTTTAAAATTTTACATAATCCACATTTTTTAAACAAAGATTTATTCTTATAAAAAAACTTTTCCATCGTAAAAAAAAGATAGGTATGCGATAAAATAATAATAACGAAATAATTAATTTTATTTAATTTTAATCTTCGGTATGTTTATTAAAGATTTTTAAAATATTTTTTTGTCTTATTTCCTTTGATTTCTTTATCTTTCATGATTTTTTAGCTACTACTATTTTTTTCGAATTAAGGTGCACTAAAAAAGAATATTATAAAAGAATGTTCAAATCTATTCTTTTCTACGTTTTTATTGTTCATTTGGTAATTTTTTTCTCAGATTTTTCCATTTACTTTCACAATATTTTTTGCCTTTTTTCAATTATTTTACTGCCATTTTGATAAACAATCCCTTCATCTTTATCATAGATAAATTATTATTGTCCACCTTTATATCGCAAAGATAAACACTATCAGTTCCATGAATTTTCGTTTCCCTGAAGTTGAATAATTTTTTCGAGGACGGTTATCAATCTCCTACATATATCCTCACTGATAACAGCCTGATCTTCTAACACCTTCGTCAATCCTTTGTACAGCTTTTCCGCTTGTTCATCCAGCTGTGTTAACATCGGCGCAATGATTTCATGCGAGTTCTTCTTCAGCTTCGGCATCTTCTCTTCTCTTTCGGATTCCTTGTGTTCGTTTATCATTATTAGCATTTTCTATTTTGCATTTGATTATATATTATATATATATATATATATATACACTGTTCAAAAAAATTAGGGGATCACTTTTTCTCAGTAAATTTTTGCCCATTTTTAAACTATATAATTACTCAGCGAATAATTAAAAATGGTTTTACAGGGCAAACTCTCTATTATAAGGTGCTTTTGTTCAATTTTCACTCAGGTTAATACTCAATATATATACATATATATATATATATATATGTATATATATATATATATATATATATATATATATAGTGTCCTATATTATTTATACAAAAAGTCTTATCTTGAGTTTTTAATATAATTATGTTTGGAACTATTACTTGTGCAAAGAAACATATCAAATCAAAATTATTTTGTTTCAAAAAGAATACTTCTCATAACGATATATTCTTGAGTGGTAGACGTAAAATAATCTTACGTTATACATTATAGATTGGATCTGCTTGTGCAAAAGATATAAATTTAGATAAAAGAATGGACTTTGAAATAAATAATTATCTTTTATTTTTTAGTTCAAGTTTTCTTATCGTACTTACGTTGTACTCATGACATCTATGCTCATCGCCATGATTTTGAACAGCTTTAGCCAAGTATCTAAGATAATCTTGCATGTTGATAAAACCCTTGAAGACATAATATGATGTCGAGGTCAAATAAGCTTGCATAACATTACTGATGCTGAGTATCTTTGCTAATGCTTTCGCTATTTCGGCGACCAGTTGCTCGGGACATACATGTCCGACGTGTTCAAAGGTCTCTAAGGCCTCTTGGCGTACCCAGGGATTTTCGTCTTCTAGTAAGCGACTGAACAATTCAGTCAAAATAGACGCAATGCTTTGGATTCCGCAACGACCGAGATATTTGATATTCTGTTGTAGAAAATGACAGATCTTGATCTTGCCTCGAGGCGGTAGATGGACACATGAAGTTGCGACGGATATCAGAATCTGAAATATGAAACAAACATATATATCTGATATTATGTTCTAATACTCTTATAATTTCTGTTGTTATTAAAAAATTACTTCTGTTAGCAAATAATCCCCGATAGGAAAATTGCACAAATATTGTACAATAATTGCATCATTCAATTAAGAGGAATTTCACAATTATTGTGCTAAGATGATTCCTCATAACGCAGTGTTAATTCTTGCCGGCATAAAATTTCTGAATACTATTTGCACAAAAATTAAGAAATTCAATTTTAGGTTTAAATTTTGCACAATATTTCGACATTTAGAAGCAAAATCACTTTAGTACACTTCAGTATATAAACACTGATATATAATAGTTACATATATATCACCGTTTATTATATTTTATGTACAAGATAGGATGCCATCTATCGGCGACCCAGCAAACACAGAATATGCTACGTAAAACAGGAATAACACATAATAAAACTCAAATATATTTCTCAATTATTTTGCAATTATTTCGCAATTTCTTTCCAAATTAATTTTGCAAATATTCTGCTAAGATAGTTCCAGTAAGATATCGCTGTTATCTTACTGAAATACTATTTAGAAATAAGTTGTGCAAATATTTATCAATATTTGCACAAAGGACTAAATTAGTGTTGCTGCAGAATTGAGACATAATTGCAGCATTCCCAAGTTCACCCAGATTTCGTTATATGAATATTTTCCTATTGGGGATTAGATAGATAAAATAGAGTTTTGTTATACCGCATAAAAGCTGTCATCATGAAGATTTTTGAGATAAGTAGCGTCGAGTAAGGTAACAACCAAGTCGGTCAATAGATCCAGTTGTTTGCCTTCGCATTCGATAATCGTTCCTGCAACGAAACTCCATATTTTAGTTAGGACGTTAATAACATCCTTATTATCACTGTAATTCACTGCTATTATCGCGGACACAACTTGCATCTGAAAATATAAACAGAAACCTTTAAATTTTTAAAGAATATAGAAATTTAAAACATGAGATTTCTAAGCAATACAAAAATTTTAAATTTTGAGACAATGGGAGCTTTCCAGCAGACTACACAAGTCGACACAAGTGTCGTTTTGTCTTTGTTACTCATTGCCAAAAAAGAAAGATAGAACGACGTTTGTGTCGACTTGTGTCGTTTGCTGGAAAACTCTCTATAATTATAAAAAATTTTTGTAGTTAAAACAAGTGAACAAGCTTATTGATATATCCAATATATTTAGTACATCTTACAAGGCACTTCCAATTGCGTGTAGAAGGGTGTTCCTGCAGATCTAAGAAAGACTTCGGCAAGTCTTCGATTTTACGCTTTAATCGTTCCGATGAAAGAGATTTGGTGTTCGCCATTAACAAATGCAAACTAGTGACATAATAATCCACATCCAGGTGGTCGATAAGATTGTCAAACAGAGTGGATTTCACATCTTCGTTTAACAGATCATACAATCTGACAATCATGTTGTCAATCATGATCGCTTCTATGCTATCGCGTCGTTCTACCAAGGCAGTGGAAACTTTAATCAGATGTTTAACGTGATCGACGCATAGTTGCGAAGAGCCGAGTCTTACATAAAAAAAATGATATATAAGGAATCAGCATTCGATTAGTTTACAATTACTCAATATTAATCAATATGTTATTAATCTAATAATCAATTAAATATATATATTACTAATAAGTTAATAAGATATATATATATATATCACTCTAATCAATAATGTATACACAAATAAGATATAATATTGATTAAGAGCAAATTAATAACTTATAATTAAGTGCACTGTCTAAGATTCTGTTAAGCAATTATTAGTATCAATATTAATATAATAGCGATTGCGTTTGCTTGCTTACCTGCCAATAAAGCACCAAACATCCGAGCTTAATAGTGAGCACCAGAGGTGACCGGACAGTAAATGCTTTAGTAGAAGCAGTTCGAGTGCGTGAAAATTTTCCGGAAGAATTTGACTGACCAAGTTGCAAACAGATACCAAAGTTGCTTCGTAAATTCCAACAAACCGCGGCCCTTCGCCGATCGCGCGAACACTTGACAGTCGCAGGTCTCCGACACAGATTTCTTCTTCGACTACAATCGAGAATGAGTGAACGAATGAGTGAGAAAGAGAAATTAGCGTTTACTTCATTAACTGCAAGTTTGGAACAGTAAAGAAAAGATGCAAGTACGGTTATTGTAATTAACGTAATGTGCAATTAGTTGTAATTTCTCTCACTTAAAAATTTCAAGATTCTTAAAATTAACTTTCAAAATTATTTATAGAATTCTTAAAAATCTTAATATTCTTAAAATTTTGTTAAAGTTTTTAGAAATTCTTGAAATTCTTATAATTATTTATCTTTTCGTCACTTACGATGTTCTATGTACGTAAAAGCAATATCCAAAATTGAATCTGAGCCTGAAGACCACTTGCAATGGTGTTCGAATGGCATGCCATTCAGTTTCTTCATGATAGCGATCGTCAGTAAATGGTAATTTAATCTACGTACATATTGATCACGTGGAACATTTTGCCTTCCATACTCAAAATATACCTAGAAATACAAGGAATTATAATTATATTATTTTAGAAAATTAATTTTTGTTCCTTTTATTACATGGGAAAATATAGAAATAATATATTATAAAATACTATACAGACATATATTTCTCTTCAAAATATTTTTATCAATTACATAGATAGTTTGACAAATATATATAGTTGACAAAATAATTCTTCGACTATTATTTAAACATAGTACATTTATAAATTCGTCATTTTGTATAAATTATTTTATATTATTTCATGCAAACTTACAACTACTTTCTATTTTAAGGAATTAGAAACGGAGTTGCTTATAATAGTGGCGAAATGATTGCATTATAATTTTATATTGTTTCATAAAATGCCTAGAACTTTGTGTGTCATCACGTACCTGGTTGAAATTGTCATGACTGAAGATGATATTTAAAAAAGACGTAGCGCCGGTCAAGATTGTTCTTTCGCTACTTTTTATTAAACAAGAATATCTGTAAAAGAAGTAATAATTATATAACTTTCTGAATATAATATTATTTGCTTATATCTATAATGCTATATAATAATAACTACGTATAATGATTTTATGCGATACGCGAATAAGAAAAAGTTCTTGCAATCGTTGAAACTGATTTTTATTTTGAAAAACTAATGGTTAATGACAGAATTGTTACCCGTGCATTTGCGCCAGAAGTTCTACCAAGTCTAGCATCATCTCGTGTGTGAAAGATGCGCCGTAAGACAATGTTAATTTCTCGAGGATTCTCAGCAAACGCATAGCAACCATTACATTTCGTTCCGCGTTCTTATCGTTCTGATCCTATATCATTGTAGTACATTTATCAATTACTACCAATATATAGAGATAAAAATATAAATAATATACACATTTAATTAATAATTGATTTTTAATAATTTAATTAATATTTAATTAATAAATAACAGTACATGTACATATTTCAGTTCAATTCAAAATAAATCACGTGTAACATAATATACCATAGCGGCGGACAAAAGGCAAGATACGTCCTTCGTCATTCGAATAAAATGCGTCGCGATATTGTATGGTTTGATTTCACTCTGGTAAACGATGACCAACTTGGCGAATATCTCAGACAACTCAACGAACGTCTTGGTGTCCATTCCGTTCGCAATAGAAGCGATGTTACCATACGCATCAACCACTGAGAAATTAATATATAAATTACTCAAAAGAAAAAATTTTATTGAATGTTCTGTACAGGTAACAATAAAATTTGTTTACAAATATGGTAATAGAAGGAAAAAGAAAATCATGCATCACTTTTAAGGTTAACACCAAATTGACCAAAAAACTTGCAACTTGTACTTTGCACTTTTAGCAAGAGATATTCTGTAATTCTGAAATAGCACGTTTCTAAGTAATTTTTCGCAATTTTTGAGATACTTGTTTCGCAAGTCTTTGTAGATACATATATTTTTTTTTCTTCTATTGTTAACAGGATTATTGGAGAAAAATCCTTACGAGTGCATACGCCCGAGATAACACTGGAAATAGTTCCCAGGTTAAAGAGTCGTTAGGGCGTAATGGGATCGCTCTCACCTTTCGTCAACAGCTCCGTTTCCGATTGCACGTCCGTGTCGAAGACGATTATGCCGTTCAAAGTGGCAAAGAATAGCTTGAAGACCGCGCACGCTTTCGCAAACAGATTCCTCAATTCCTGCATCGCACCGCTCAGTAACGCTCCATATTTTGGGCTACACGATTAACAATGTTCCTTTATTTTTCTGCATTATTTGATAAACCAAAGCTTGTTCCATATAACATTGTAAAAATCGCTAACAATTTTATTTATTCACTTATTTATGAAAAAATACTTTTAGTATAATAACACCAGCAAATCGTGAGAATATCGATATTCGTGATATTAATAAAAATATATAATACTGTAAAAATTTAGTAATAATAATAATCAAATAAAAATAAAAAATCATAATAAGAGATTATGACAATAAATTAAATGGACTAAACCATAGGTAAAAATTACAATTATAATAAGAGAAGCAGGCTTCCAGAAAAGAAGATAGCAGAAACTTAATTTACTAAAAACTAAATTTTCTATATATGCACATACATACACGCATACATACAAAATTTATTAAATTGATTTATACTAAACTTTTATTCTTAACGAAATTATAATTCTCTAAAGTAAGAAATATTTATTACAAATTAAATATTTTAGAAATATACATAATTACCATTTATAACGATACACGGAGAGAATTTTTCGTTAAATTTTACGTTAAATTCACTACAAACTTGGGACAACTTGGCAAACAAGGAATTTTTGAAATATACAAAAGACATTTTACAAACAATGTAATAAAAATTACCAGCAGATATAGTAAAATTTTAATAATTTTGAAAAAGTATTGAAATTTTATTATATATTTTAGTAAAATTAATCAAACATATTTTATATTTTATTGTAATAAATTTTAATATTTTTTATTGTGGTAGATATTAATCAGAATAGCTCGCATAAAATTCTTCGTAGTACATGTTGTCCCACAACTACTATGATTTTCTAAGAGAAAATTCTCTATGTAACTATAAATAATAAAAACCAATAGTAAGTAATTACTATTTGCAATGCAATTACTAATTACTGCACAATTGCAGTACTGTAAGGGCCCCCGCACAATCAAAAATATAAGGAACAGATATTACACAGAGAAAAAAATGTTATATTATTTTAATACCATATCAACAGCATTAGTCTAATTGGAAATAATCTTGTTAATTCAATAACAGTATTAGTGAAACAATACTTATTTTGTTTAAAAAAATACTTATTTTATTAAAACAAAAGCATGACGTATTGAATTAAGATTATTTCCAAGATTATTTGCAATTAGACTAAGGGCCAAAGCACATAACATGGCGTAGCGATATACGACGGTCGTAATCCCCGACCTGACAGATCAGGATACGCCAAAGCTTGTGCGTTACTTACGTCCACGACTACGACTGTCATATGTGCTTTGGCCCAAATGCTGTTGATACATTATTTTTTTCTCCGCGATTAAGAATAAGAAATCAGGAATAAAGCTGGTGTAGCATTGATACATGGCTTCTGATAGGTTAAAAATCTATTGTATCTGTGTTATTCCCTGTTTCTGTTACCTGTGTTTTTCATTGTGCATCCAGCTTTATTCCTGATTCCTTAGTCCTAATCGCTAATACGGGACCGGGGCTAGTTGGTACATGGGGCAAGTTGATACACAGTAATCATTGTAAAAGTGACAAAAGATAATATTACATAAAAAATATAGTATTTCCGTAAAAACATTGCGATAATATTTCAATTAGTTATTTCAGGCTGAGTAGCGTATTTTCACAAATAGAAAATATTTTTGTACAGCCGGAAGTAAAATAAATCAGTGATTTATTAAATGTTATATTTATAAATTTGGTCATTATATCATAATTCTGTTTCTTTAAAATCTGTACTTTAAACGTAATAACTTCCAGTTATATTAATGTCTTAAAACATTTTTTTAAGCAATAATCAAAATATCTAAATATGGCAGGTCGGGGCTGGTTGTGACGAGGTAGGTTGTTACAGCTTTCTACTTATATATAATTTCGATCAACTCCGTCGATGTAACACATAACCTCGGTGCAACAGATATTTTAATTAGGGCTCTGATTTTATTCCGTTTTTCGAATAAACGTTTAAACGTGAAACGTTTATCCGTTTACATTTTCTTCCAGAAAAACGTTTACGTTTAAACGTTTAGTAAACGTTTAGTAAACATTTAATAAACGCTTAGTAAACGCTTAGTAAACGTTTAGTAATCATCACTGAGAAAATTATACATTGTTATTTCGTGCGTGCGTGCATGCGTACGTACGAACGTGCGTGCATGCGCTCGCTCTCACTCGCGGATGTCGTCGATGATGCGAGCACGCGTGACAAAAACTTGTCGAACTGTGTCGTTTCCTCGTGCTTTTGTCTGCCCCTATTTGCTCCCCCCCTCCCCCGCGTCAAAATTAGGACTCGCTATTATTTAAACAAAAACTCATTTACTTGTATATTTAGTAAGTACATTCATTTATGAGTAGAAGAGAGTGTTTTACAAAATTAACTATTATTTATATGCTTTATTTCATTTTAAGTCAAAATTGCATCCAAATCTGAACAAAAGAATACTTTTTTATACCGTTTTTGTTTAACAGTGCGTCATATTAACAACAATATGTAATAACAATAATCTAAAAACAATCACTAATTGTGATTCATTCTTGCTTTTATACCAGCATCCGAATGCGTATTCGTTTTATTCCAAGTCCAAGAAGTGCAAGCAGCGCGAACAAATCTAATTACTTCTGATTTATTGAATAAAAATGACTAAAGTAACGATGAAAGTAACGAATTCGTTTCCGTTACTGTAAAAATGTGACGACGTCACCGGAAAGAAAGTAACGGTAACGATATTACAAATAATACATTACTTCCCAACTCTGACTATATTTGTAATAAATATTTTATTAATAAAGTACATTCAAAAATAAAACACTTAAGAAAGGGATAATTATCCCTTGAAATTAATTAATTAATTAATTATCGTTTTGATGAGGTATTTATCACTAGGAATAAACGTTTATAGAAAAACGTGAAAATATTCGGAAAAACGTTTTTAGTAAACGGATATGCTATAAATATACGTGTAAACGTTTAAACGTTTAAACGTTTATCAGGCCCTAGACTTAAAACACGTGTATTCGGAAAAACGTTTCCAATAAACGGATATGCGTAACTAATTATACGTATAAACGTGTTTCCGTTTAAACGTATAATAGCGAGCCCTAATTTTAATCTTATGTAAGATTTCACCATTAACGTCTCTTATTACTCATCAAAA
The DNA here is from genome assembly GCF_030848795.1 of Temnothorax nylanderi. Lineage (NCBI taxonomy): Eukaryota > Metazoa > Arthropoda > Insecta > Hymenoptera > Formicidae > Temnothorax > Temnothorax nylanderi. The sequence goes on along the minus strand of NW_027249465.1, from coordinate 131,646 downwards.
CCGGTCAATACAGAACATCAGCTACATTATATCTATATATTGTAATTTTGCACTCAACAATGTAAATGTAACATAACACATGTTATTACAGGTTGTTATTTCTTTTTATTAAATATATTATAATTTGAAAACTGGATCTTTCACAACTTAATCCAGTACTGTAACAACTTACACCACATATGGGGCCAGTTGTTACAAATGTAATCGCCTTATAATTTTTATTGGTGCAACAAAATTAATTATAGATACTATTCAGTTAAAAAAATTATTTTTGTGTTATATAAGCATGTGGCTATTGAAAAATTTTTTTGCGGCTTGTATTCCATTTATTAGTTACGTGCAAAAAAAAATCACTGAAAAAAGTGTACCAACTAGTTCCGGTCTCTTTGTTCCTTATATTTTTGATATTCTACGGGGACCTTAAAGGCTCCCACACAATGAAAAATATAAGGAACAAGGAACAGATATTAGCGATTAGAAATAAGAAATCAGGAATAAAGCTGGTGTATAGTATTAATAAATACACGGCTTCCCCGATAAGTTAAAAATCTATTGTCTGTTATTCCCTGTTTCTGTTGCCTGTATTTTTCATCGTACATTCAACTTTATTCTTGATTCTTTAGTCCTAATCGCTAATATTTGTTCCTTTGTTCCTTATATTTTTCATTGTGCGGAGGCCTTTATGCTTGGATGCTAATAACTAATAAGTTTTGACGCTAACGTCTGTTGACGCTGAAAAATCCAGCGTCATAGCGTCAGATGAAAACGTACCCTTAGATTATATAAAATTATACTGAATAAATAATAACAAAAATAACTATAATAAAATTAACTAAAATAAAAGAGTCAATTATTAATTGATTTTCATTTATATATTATCACATATGTTTATACTTAACTAGATCGTTAACTTCGGGCTTTGGCTATGGAAAAATGGTGACGGCCGGCCCCCAGAAAAAATGGCGGCGGTACGTGTGTTAGTGCGTATGTGATACCCGGCGGGTATATCTTGGCATGTGTGTGTTGCGTGAGCGGCCATTTCTTGAGAGGGTATCCTGACCAAATCCCGAAATCCTGCCGACATACTTTTTTTCACGGAATTAACGATCTAGTTAAGTATAGACATCTGTGTATATTGTTCACTTGACAAACGTTCAATTCACAATAGAGGAATTCACAATGTAAACATTTGACTATATTTTTGTATGAAAAGTTTCGAGTAAGCGCGTTGTTTGTTGTTTGATGAAACGTACCTGTCTTTGCAATGCTCGAAAATTATTCTCGTCGTTTCTGGTAGAATGTCGCATAATGATGCTACGTAGGCAGCTTGAACTTTCTCGAGCGCGGAAATATGTTCTACGCATTTCTTCCAAAAGGCAAGAAGCCCATCGCAAACTTGCAGCTTGTACTTGATGTCATCCAGATCATCAAGTCTCACGTTATTGCCCGTTATTATATCATCTATAACTTTCACGACCTTTAGGCCATTGCAAAAAAAATGAGAATATTTAAACATTGAAACTAAGGCGATAAATACCTATCGTGTCTGGATCGAACTACGAATACATTTACAATTTACTTCATATGCCCGTAGGCGTGATATAAATGCATGAAAAATAATTAACCTTTGGATGCATGACTTCCCTAATGAGGTCTGCAAAAACTCAAACAGCAGAAGAATATAATTACTATAATAACTTTAAATTAAATACTGTCAAAAGAGAGTTAAATTATTTGGAAGAAGAAAAAAAACGTGATTAAAGATATTGGAGAACATCGTAAAAAATGTAAATATGTTATAAGGTCTTAAAACCACTTCTTATGCATCCAGCAATTAATATATATATATGCTAAACTAGATATAATGAATTTTTTTATAAAATTACCTGTGACAGAAAGTGCTGAGCTTTCGGCAAAACTTTTCTGAAAATTCGCTCGTCGAGCGATTCAATTGGACATACGGAGAAACATTGTTCCAGCGTCTGTAGTAAACATTCCGTATCAAGAATGAGATCTTTATCTTCCAGTAGAGCGTAACGATTGACAAACGTGTTAAGGATTGATCAGCTTGATAAACTCTTTTACTTTCAACGCTATTATTTGATTTTTCAAAATGGAAAGATGTATATTTTTATTTCTTAGATTTTAATGTCATTAGGATAAATCAATCGTATAAAACCTTTAAGCATTATATTTGCTTTCTAAAATTATAGGCCAGTCAATGTATACATACATTTTGTCAAATAAAAAAATTTTGTTAAGATTTTTCATTAAAAATGGTTATCAATCTTGTAGAAAAAAAAATTCTCTACAACTTTTGTCTAGAACTTTTTTTGTGCTGTGAGTAGCTTCTGAGTTACAGCCGCGTAAATAGTGCAATTTTCTAAGAATGAAAAAAATGCTCAATCATCTCCCAGCATTGCAGTGGACAAACTTGCGACAATGTTCCAAATCTATGAGATGATATCGAAGAAGAAGAAGATGAAGTAAATGACGAAGAAATCCAGACAGACATTGATGCTTCAATATTTTGCGAATTAGTATTGCATGAAACAGAGGAAAACATTGAAATAGACGAGAATAATGACGACGAAGAATTTAATGACGAACAATCCGGACCATCGAAATGAATATGATTGCAGTGACATCCTTTGATTATAACATAACAACACTTAAAAAAAAACGCGTCATCAACTCTACCGTAAGGTGGTGAGTAAATGAGTTAATTAAAAAAAAATGTTATTTACTATTTATTAATAAAGTAAATAATCGAAAACCATCGTAATTGTTATATATTCAATTTATAAAACCTTAAATATGACATTTCCCCATAGAAATGCATATTCCCAACGATTTTCCTAAAATTCGTTACGCACTTTTTACGCGGCTGTAACTCAGAAGTTATTCACTGGACGAAAAAAAAGTCCTAGACAAAAGTTGTAGAGAATTTTTTTCTCTACAAGATTGATATATAATAACCATTTTTAACGAAAAATCAACCGAAAACGAGATATTCCGCAAAAACCGTTTTGAGTCCTCTAAAAAACAAAATGGCGGCTTATCCCTCATCGGATTCTTGACTAAGGGCGCCATCTTTATAAATCATCAAAAATTCATAACTACCCCAACAAATGTTTTTATTTATGTTTAAATTGACTGGCCTATCATGCAAATAAAATCATTAACATTCTTTCGTATTTTTAAATCTAAGGTAATTTTTTAGGCTCAATCTTTAGTTCTCTATCATTCTATATATCAAAGGATATTTGCAATTTCGACACTTCGCTGTCGTCGAAATCAGTTGGCTCAAAGGAAGAGTCAAAGAGACCAGACGACATATTCTCGTCCATATCTAGAATATAACAATATATGTGTAAGTAAGTTTTCTTCCCTTCAAAAGTACCCAAGAAACTATTAATAACTTTTCACATCAATAACTCTCTTCCAGTCCCACAAATTGGCATGTATTATTTTTAATTATTTAACAAAGAAAAGTCAAATACGACAATCAAATAGTTAATTTTTTATCTGATTCAATAGATTGGTCTATGGGGAGAAAGTTGATTAAAAAATTATTCCTAGTTAAGGGAAAATAATTACATGCTGATACTTAAATTACAAAGATACACTGTGTACAATAGATTTACAATACAATTTATTGAAAGTAATCAAAAGAGGATGTACAGCAAATAAAATACACCGATAACTTAAACTATTCGCCAATAGTGTATTTTCGCAACAATTTCAAATGGAGATCGATTAACCGTGGAGAAGGGGGGGGGAGTGTAATCAGACCTAATCTTCCTTCTCTCTCCTTCGCTATCAATCCCGAATAATAGGTAGAAACGGGGCAAATCGAAAATTTCTTGGCAATGCTCGAGGTTGCCAAAGTTTGCTGATAAGGACGTCAATTAAGGCAGCTCCAAGCTCTAATCGTCGATTCACCAAAAGTTTCTGGCTGTAATTTGCGCCATCGCTGGCATGTAACCGGCGAAATTGTAACCCACTTCTCGGGAGGATTTAACCAATTGAATCGATACGCAAGGTCGATTTTTCGAAATGTGCAGGAAATGTTTCAATTGTCACGAGTCACGACTGTTTCTATATATTTGGCATATTATAATTTATCCATTATCCATTTTCAAGTGACATCGAGAAAAAATAAGAGAGAAATAAAATTGTTATGTATCAGTACTAGATGTCAAATGCAGAAGAGAAAAGAATCAATTAATGAGAGAAGCTTGTGGAATCAAATAAAATGGATAAGAAGAGAAATAAGAATGCAGCGACGGAATGTAGAACGTGTAGCCGAGGGACGGCTAGCATATATTTGTAAAAACTGAGGATTAACAGAAAAAAGACCACTGGGACGAAGAAATATGAGTTCAAAGTTGGTTTCCTTCGTCAATGAGGCAAGGCCATGCAAATATGAAGAATCCTAGTTGAAGAAAAAGGGGAAAGAAGAGAGGAAGACAACCAAGCCAGTCGCGGGAGTAAACGAGCGAGAAAAGAAGTTGATCCGCGCCAGGAATTGGAATGATCGAGCTGTCGGACTTGCCATGGCAACTGCGGACAACAAGCTGTCAGATGATGGGCAGAGTTTTGATCAATAATACCGGCAGTGACTGTGGTTGCCTGCCGGCGGTTCTTGAGTTCGATATACGGAGTCGCGCGAACAGTGATTTTGACTCCAAACAACAGCACGTGGCTGCCGGGTTGTAGTAAGGACAGAGGGTGGCGAAGGGGTTAAGAGAGGGTGGTTCCGACACGTGACGAAGCGGCGAGCGACGTGTACCAGGCTGAGTCACAGAGGATGGATTTGAGCGATGCGATTTTCGATCGAGAGATGCTAATTTTTCGTCCCTGAATTACGAACTCAAGACTCGAATCACTCGAGCCGCCAGTCGGCTCAAAACTCTCAAAAGTAGCACTGACTATACTGGTTACGATACCGACGTTTCGGTGCTTCAATATGCCTATTTATTGAAAGAGTCTGACCTACTAAATTCGCACGAACATTTTATTATGTTTGAAATGTAGCAAAAAAGAAAACAGCATGATGAAATAAAAATTAAGGCTTATTATTAACAAAAGAATTTTTGTCTCTATCAAAAACGAAAGTGCAGAAAAATCTCTTGGACATTTTTAAATAAAAAAACATTATTTATAATATTAATATTGTAACAACTCAAAATGTGTCCTATAATAATATTAAATAATAATAAACAGTTTCCTAGCTGTTCTCTGAGATAATTTTTTTTTAAATATAGTTTGGAAATATAGAAAAAGTTGCAGAAAGGAAGCTCTTTTTGTTTTTAATTAACGAGATAGTAAAATGATAATTAAATCAATTCACCAAATATTTTTCTCTATTTTCTATTTCAATAACATGCAAAAATACGTAAGAAAATAACTATTTTGCGGTTAGGGAAAGAACAAATATTATAATCAATAAAAAAATTGTCTTCTAAAAAAGTTATCTTTTTCTTCATTTTAAAATATTTGAAAGTCATTCATGTCTTTTTCATAACGGAATGATTTTCATTAATACGTATATAATAAGAGATTCAATCAGAAAAGATTAATTTAAAATTATAAAAATTTTGCTTGTTTATATCTCTTCAAAATAAGTAATTTTCGTATTTTTCCGTATAATCAAAAAACAAAAAACAAAAATATTTTAGATGTACTTCAAATTGAGGGAGATATACTATACACATACAGATATCGCGATGTTACGTCACCGTGGCCTCGAGAGCAACGTATACGAAGTGAACGAGGAGTTCGACCACCCTGGCAGCGCTGACAGTGATTGTAATGACGGAGGTTAATGGTACCAGTACAATTATAGTGTTCGTGTGTTGGCTCCCGTTCAAGGCAGAGGCAGGGAAGAAGAGAGAGAGAGAGAGAGAGAGAGAGAGAGAGAGAGAGAGAGAGAGAGAGAGAGAGAGAGAGAGAGAGAGAGAGAGAGAGAGAGAGAGAGAGAGAGAGCGAAAAGGGGAGAGTTAGTACACCTATAAGCGTGTTTGTGAACCGGGCTTGGACTTGGTACACACCGAAGGTTGGTGGAGGGCAATGGATGAGGGTAGTCAGTCAGTCGGCGCCCAGTCGTGGCGTCGACAACGTTTCTTGGTGGACTCCTCACTCGAGAGCTAAAGAAACCTACATATTATATTTATACAGAAAGATCCTTTTCCTTAATTCAACCTGTGTTATCGTCAAGGGATTGCTTCCCCTGCCAATGAACGAATTAATAAATAAGCTCCACCAGAAAGGTTTTGGAAATTGTCAAGAGGACACACTGACAATGCGAAAAAGATTGTCTGGGGATGTCTAATGGTAGAAGAGCGACGCGACCTGTCAGGCAGCTGTCGTTGCAGCAGCCTGCGCCGCGTCGACAACATATTAGACGTCAGAGATCGGCGGAGGACGATTGCAGCAAGTCCCTGCAAATCTACGCGAATCCGATCGCGCGTGGAAGATTAGCCACAAATGTGACAGAGAAGCCCAAGGTAGTTGAGAAAACTTTCTTCCCTTTAACCGTTAGGTTTTAATTAGGACTCGCCTTTCTGTATCAAGCATATAGAACTCGTTTTTTTTTTCATTCAATAATCGAAGAGTCGTTTTATTACGTTGTATTCATTTTAGATTTTTAATATCTCTCAAGGTGCATAATCTTAACGTAATAAATACATTTAACAAATACGTTTTGTATTATACAATTAAGTTATTTTATATTATCGTGCAATTGACAGGTGCGAGTCGCCTGGGGTGATGATCGTCGCGGCTGCGATGGTCTGGCCCAGGTGGAGGTGGTGGCTCGGCAGATCACAGGTCGATCGAGACCACCCACAGGTCGATCTGGCAGGGCTTATGCCACTACGGAGAAGGCATCGATCCTTTACTCGCGGCAAGAGCTCGCCGAGAGGCTGCGACTCGCATGGAAGCACCGCGAGCAGAACAAAGCGAACATCGACATTTTCCTGGCACATGGCGTGGCAGTGGAGGAACGCTGCGACTCTCAGCTATCAATGTCCGCCCCGCCGACCCCTCTCTGTAGGAAGAAGCCTAATTCTATTCAGGATGAGAAAAAAGTTCAGCGGAACCCAGCAGCGTTAAACAATATGAGAGATCAAGGGAAGGAAACGCGTGAAGATGATGCTAATGAAGATGAAAGATCATGCGGGAAGAAGCTGGAGACTGCGTCTCGATTAACGGAGAACGATCTGTTGACGAAAGGGGTTGAGAAAGTAGCGAAAAGCGTGGAAAAGGAGGAAAGAGATAACGAGGTATTTAGATGGATAATTATACTCTGTTCATAATAATGAAATTTTTCAATATCAAATAATCGGATGGAGGACATTACCGATCTTTTTAGAACCAAGCTACCAACTTGCATGATAATCCAGAGATAATCGAGGAGGAGGAGGAGAAGAGAAAGAAGACGCATATAAATATCGACTGCACGAATCTTCATCTTCCAATGACCGATCTATCCCAACCGTCGGCCGCTTTTTCATGCTCGAAAGCGGCAAATGCGGAATCGGCGAAGATCAATGCCGATTTTTCGTTGGCGAAGCAGAAGCGCGCGAGTTTTCACAGCGGTACCAATCGCGCCTTTCTCGTGCCGATGGTGGAAAAGTCTCCGAAAGTACCGGAAGCGAAGAATAAGCTCGCGCCAGCGAAATCGGTCGAGATCAGATGCGCTTCGGCCGATAAAACCGCAACGAGATCGCCAATCGACAAGAGTGCTGTTCTCACGAGAAGCTCATCTACGGCAAGCCTAGAAAAAGCGAGAAGGACGAATTCGGCGCCGCCGCAGAGACGAAATCTCGCATCCGCGGCGCGCATACAGGTGAACATTGTGATCGACGCGCCTGGTCTCGCCGAGGCGACGGATAAATCGATCGTTTGTGAAAAAATGCAGGACGGAAAAGATGCCGTGGAAAAGTACGAGGAAGGTGCGACGAAGGTAAGTAGTTGCTCGAGAGCTTTTCCTAGAATCTGAAAGATCCGGGGATTCACTATCGTTTTGCGCGTCGTGAATCAAAGATCTCCCGATAATAAAATAATTCACAAGTAAATAATCGATATAAAAATGAAGGAAAAAAACAGTCGGATAAGAATATAGATAGGAATCTGCGCCAACTGTTCTGTAGATATCGCGAGGAGAGCGATCGATAAGATCGGCGCCTCTGAAGAGGAGATCGAGAAGTTCGAAAAGACGTTTCCTCGCCTCGTCGGGTCTGAGCAAAGACGAGGATCGCGGGGGACGAGGGAAAGCTTTTGTGGATCCCAAAACGAGTGACGTGGTCACCATGGTGTCGCTGGTCAGCTCGGCCGACAGCGATAGCGACGTGGAAAATTCGCCGGGCGACGATAAGCTTATCAATGAACTGCGCAGCAAGCTACCCACCATGCCTATCATAAAGACGTCTATCAACCCCAACCCTGGCACGGTGAGAAAGCCCATCAAATCAGGTAAGATGTTCCTATTTTATTCTTATACAAATTAAAATATTTTATATACATCTATATATATAAAGGAAGATGTCCTGACTCACTCATTCACTCATCAACGCCCAGCCCGAACCCCTGAATCGAATTTTTACCAAAAGTATATGAAATAGGGGAGAGGGAGAGGGAGAGGGAGAGGGAGAGGGAGAGGGAGAGGGAGAGGGAGAGGGAGAGGGAGAGGGAGAGGGAGAGGGAGAGGGAGAGGGAGAGGGAGAGGAGAGGGAGAGGGAGAGGGAGAGGGAGAGGGAGAGGGAGAGGGAGAGGGAGAGGGAGAGGGAGAGGGAGAGAGAGAGAGAGAGAGAGAGAGAGAGAGAGAGAGAGAGAGAGAGAGAGAGAGAGAGAGAGAGAGAGAGAGAGAGAGAGAGAGAGAGAGAGAGAGAGAGAGAGAGAGAGAGAGAGAGAGAGAGAGAGAGAGAGAGAGAGAGAGAGAGAGAGAGAGAGAGAGAGAGAGACTATTTGCGTGTCTTATTACATATGTCCTCCGGGGCATATATATGCAATACAGGGTGTCCCATTTGAAACAGTACGGTCGAATAACTCATAAAGGAGGAGGTTAATGAAAAAATGTTTCAGATAAAAGTTGTAGAGCTCGAAAGGGACTAATAGATGGTCAATATGGTCATATTAAATTCTTGGCCCGGGGCCCATATTGAGCCCAGTAGAGTTCTCTGTACCACCCGGTATATACAAATTATACAAGTTCGATAAATAAATAACGATGGACTTAGAGGCTCCTTAGAAATTTCTCGTTTCTTGAAATCCTCGCCGTTGTTAATTGAGGATAAAATAATTTTTGCTTGTTGCGTTATAAATTATTTATCTACGATCGCGATTGATAACATCCGATAACGTATACGCGTGCGGTAACGAGTAAAGCGAAGAGGCGTAGAACTATAATTGAACCGACTAATTAAGAGAGACACGAGACACGCGAGCCGCACATAGCCAGAATACTTCTGTTTATATAACGCTTGCGTTCACTTGTGATCAATGAAATTCTTTATTTTATTATTCGTAGAGGAAAGTCCCCTATTATGAGACAGGATCCTAATATAAGATATATTAAGCTAAAAGGCCCTATATAGGCCCCATCTGTTGATCCCACCATGAAAAAACTCCGCCATCTCATATTAGGATCCCTATCTCATAATAGGGGACTTTCCTCTAATGATTAAAATCGCTTAATTACTTTTTTATTAATTTGTTCTGTTTTACATAAATATTCTTTTAACTTCAATCCAAACAGTTTACAATTACTTAGGAAATTGATTATATATATTTTTTAAATATACCATAAAATTTATTATTATATGATAAAAAAAGAAGAAGAAACAAAGGATATAAAATAAATTACAATTTGTGTATTATATCAGAAAATAACAAAATAAAAAAATATAACACAATTAACTAAAGAAGGTGGCATTTTCGATTCAGGCTGGATGACTAATAATAATATTTCTATGTGAATTTTGTATACTTTTTCCAATTCAGTAAGCTGTGCGCCAATTTTTTGTCGGTCTTAAAACAGCTTCTTGTTGGAAAGTAAATCCACATACTTAAAGCGATAATCGATATAACTTTTAATAAGCATCTTATTTAATTCACTATAAAGAATTTATTGCGAAAAATATTACTCCAGCCAGAGTTCGAACCTGTACCTCCCTAAAAAAAAATATATACAGTATATATACATAAAATGTATATATAGGATGTCCCATTTTAAATACCCCAGGCAACTATCTCAAAAATATGGAAGATACGGAAAAATGTTTCAGACAAAAGTTGCATGGTTTGAAGGGAATCGCATGATAAAAATATGGACTTGACCTTGAGTGATCTTCTCAAGGCCAGATCAATGTAATCGATGTTTTCTTAAATGAAACTCCCATTTTTTTATTACATATTCTTATAGCCCTTGTCGTGACGTTTTCAAAACACTATAATAAAGCTATCTTTCGTCTAGAATTTTCTGAGATATTTCAAATTTTATCATGATAATTTTAATATAAAATATGAAATATCTCGTAAAGTATTCACTTTTCGATGACTTTACCTTATACTTTTATACATAGAATAATGAAAGGAATCGAATAATAATATTAATTTTTACATTTGCAATTTTGTAAAATAAATGCGTCTACAAAATACAATCAAATTTTTAAAAATAATTTTTTTCTGTTTTTTTTACAACAATCGATTTCTTTCATTATTCTATGTATAAAAGTATCAAGGTAAAGTCATTGAAAAGTGAATACTTTACGAGATATTTCATATTTTATATTGAAAATATTATGACAAAATTTGAAATATCTCAGAAAATTCTTAACGAAAGGAAGTATAATTATAGTGTTTTGAAAACGTTTTGACAAGGGCTACGAGAATATGCAATAAAAATGAGGAGTTTCATTTAAGTCTGAAACATTTTTCCGTATTTTCCATATTTTTCGAGATATTTGCCTAGGGCATTTAAAATGGGATACCCTGTATATATAATTCTTTAAGTACATACACGGAGAAAAAAAGTGACAACAAACATTTGGTTTACTGCGAGTAGCAAACTTTTTGCTACTGCAACAAAAGGTTTGCTACTATTGCTAAATTAATTAGCTCTCACAGCAAACCAAATGTTTGTTGACACTATAGTAACGAATGATTTGCTAATATAGCAAAATCCTTTTTCTGCATGTGATTCATTAAATTTGTAATTATATATTATAATATTGTAATAAAAATCGGTTTAAAGCGAGTTTAAAGATATAAAAAAAGCTTTTATTCTGTATGTTTTATTAATTTTTTTTTATGTAGAACTACCGATTGTACTAATAATGGACCATCTAGGACGGGGTCGTGCAGTCTATGCGGAAACATCGTGATTGATCGTGTCGGATTAATAGGCCTGTCGTGTACGATCGAGAGAGAGAGAGTTTAGGCTTTTTACAAATATCACATAGGTCGAATCGAGCCTATTTACCGAGTAACCCGGTTCCACCCGTTGGCCAGCAACTGAGCCAAACGATATCGCCCATTATCGATTTGCTTTCGCGGTAGACCTAGTCACCGGGTATCAAACGTTATTTCTCGTTTCGATCTTTGGCCCCAGGGAATCAAACGAACAAAAAATTTGCAAAGTGATAGGCTAATTCGCCGGACAGTTTCCTTCCAGAGGGACTCGTTTGACGAGGAGCCGACGAAGGAGGAGAAACGAATCGTCAGCAACTTCGTTCAGCTTCCTCGTTTCGGACTCACCGTTAACGTCGCTCATGAAAACGGTGGTGAGAACTTGGACGAGCAGGACAGCAGAACTGTTGCCGTCACGATGCCGATGCTGGCCATCGATCCCGTGCTAATTCCACAGGATACCGAGAGGATGGTACCGGAGGCACCGCTAACTGATCGCGAGAAGAGATGCTTGGCGGTACCGATCGGTGATCTGCACGACAAGAAGCGGAAGCTGCTGCGAACGCGCAGCACACCAAGCCGTTCGATGTGAGTGAGGTATTCTTATAGTTATAATGTTATAATACAATAAAACCTTCTATATATTATGATATGAATAACGGTATTATCGATATTATAAATACCGAAATAACTCGCTATTTTATATCTCCTTATTTTAGCCCGTGAATCGTCATTTATTATTTAACTATGGTTCGGATGACAAATATTATTATTTTAGAAATTATCCCCCCCTAAGAATGAAAGCATTACGCAAAATTGCAAAAATAACGAAAGCTCTTAAAAGGATAGCAAAAGCAAACAGACGTGCGGGAGAAATTGCTAAATCAAGTCCATCCATTTGCAAAAATCGAGCTATCATCGTATCTAATCTATATATAGAGCTTAGGGAGGAGAGAGGAAGGATAAAAAGTTCGATTGGTCGACGATTTATGATACTGCCGTCGAAAAAATAAAGTGGGGCGATGTAACGATGCTGGGGGAGGAAAAAAGAGTAGGAGGAGGAGGAGGAGGAAGGAGTTCGTTGGTAACGGACTGGTACGGCCGTGAATGTTCGCATCCCGCGGATCGTGGTACGTCCTTCGATTGGTGCCTCCGTCAAACTTCGCTCATCATATTCGATGTCATCCGCGACGCGTACATCGTTTACTTAGGGTGGATTCCGTTTCATGCATGATGTGCATAATTCATCATTTATCCATCATTCATCATTTAACATTCGGTGAACAACAAATGACAAATTATGCGCATCATGCGTGAAATGGAATGCACTCTTAGTTTAGAAGAAGTTCAGAAACCGCGCGATATACTAAACTCTGCAATTTCTTGAATATGCATTCTCGCAATCTTATATTTTATAAATCGAGAACACTCTTTCACTCTCTCTCTCTCCCTCTCCCCTTCTCCCTCTCTTCCTCCCCTCCCCCTTTCGCGTTCCTCGTTATCAAAATATTCTCATAATTCTTAATTATAAGTAAGTTATTTCATTAATAATGCCATATTATATTATTCTCATTTTCTTAAAGGAATCTATTATGCTATTATTATCTATTAATAATCTTTATCGTTATAAATACATAGATGAGGAGGTATTTTTTTAGGAACTTTAAAGATTTTTATGTATTTTAATATTACCTATATAAGTGCATATGCGATTAACAGTCAACACGTTAAAGTTGATCTGTCCGGACGCGCTCGATTAAAATTGTATTCGAAGTACAGACTTATCGTAATTTGACGATCCTGCAATTTTGCAACTCTACCGCGTGATTGTACAAGAAAAGGGAAAGTAAGAGGAAGAAGAAAATGTGATTTCGATGTTCGCAGAGTAGCGGAGCGGACGAATAATGGACCGATGGAAATAAAAGAGCAGAGGACGCCCCTCGCGATACCACGAGTCGATCTCGTCGCGATTCCAACTCCATCGATTGACTCACCGCTTTCAAAAGTAAAGGAATCACATGGAATTAAATTAAAGCAAATTATGCACAGTATAACATATTGTAGAATTATGTGCTATATTTTACAGCAATATTATTACTATTACTGAGAGTGTGGAACGGGCTAAGTAAGAGCCAAGCGCTGTTGACGGTGCACAAAGGTTAACTCCTTTATTTATAATAAATTAAATTTTAAAACCGTACGTTTTGGTCCGAATTTTGGACCATCTTCAGCGAGAATATAATAATGCGGAGTTCCACACTCTCTTTGATTTTCACCAGAGCCTTTACTCGGACATTACTATTACTGCTATTACTACTATTAATATTATAATGCTGCGTGGTTTCGTAATTTTTAATTTGATATACTTTTGGCATAAATACAGGTCGAGCAATTTCCTAAAAAGACATTGCCGGCAAAAGAAACGCCACCAGAAGTGATACTGCCATCGGAGCCACATTTTCAAACGACCAAGGAAAAGGAATGCTGGCATCTCTACAGGCGGATGTGTGATAAGGGCGTGTGCGTGTCCTTCGACACTGTTCTAAGGTAACAGATAATTATCGATTAAATTGAGAGCCCGATCGATAAATATAAATTGATTATAAGAACTTGAGGTTAACTTAAAAAAATAATAAGAATAATTAACAAGCATTATAATATATGTGGCATTGTTAATAAAACAATTTATCTCAGAGTATTTAAGAACTCCAGAAAGATATTTTGATAATAGATTATGAGATCCAATCCTCAGAGGGAGAAATAAGATAGAATGCAATTTATATTTATATTTAACGCAATCTGTACGCATGAATGACTGGAGAAATGTATTTCAGAGGCATGCTAACACCAACGGAGTATCGACTACGACAGAAGGAATGCTCGGAGGATTTGCAATGAGATTCGCAAAGATGTCGAATTGTTACGACGTTTAGATACATTTTTAATGAACCGATTATTGTTATTTTCACGAATCGATTGATTATCGAAAAACAATAACCGATGAAACATACCATTATATATATATATATATATATATATATATATATATACAGGATGTCCCATTTTAAATGACGAGATCTCAAATACCCTCAAATACAATAAGATCGTCCTTTGGCCTCCTCCAACTTTTATCTGAAACATTTTTCTTTAAAATATATTGTCCAAGAGATATTTGAGGTCATCATTTAAAATGGGATATCCTATGACTTATATGTGCAATTTATTAATTACAATTAATAAATTACACATATATTTCTTTATAATATATATTTCAATTCATATAATTTATTAATTATTAATTGTTAATGTTTAATTCGTGTATATAATTTATCGCGTAAAAGAGTCACGGTGCGGTCTCGCTTCGCGTCGTATAATAATAGGATAATTACATGTAAATAAAACAATTACCTTGAATCAGAAAAAATATTAATCGTCGCGTCGCGTAAAGAGTCACGGTCGGTATCGCTCCGCGCGTACTTGACGCGAGACACTACCGTGTTATGCTGGGTCTACAATGAGAGTCGCAAAGTCGTGAGTCGCAAGAATTGACCAATCACAGTCGATTATTCTCCTCAAATTCGACTGTGATTGGTCAATTCTTGCGACTCACAACTTTGCGACTCGCATTGTAGACCCAGCATTAGGTTAACTGACTGTGACAGCGCACTGAACTGAACGCACTGTCTGCACTGCGCGCAGTACACACACGTATGCATATGTGTACATATCGATACATATCGAAACTGGCGATACTAGCACCGCCAGCCGCCAGTGTCGAAAAAGTGAAAGTTACATTCACTGATATATATATGTCATATTATATTTAAGAGCGTCGACGTAGACGACGACGACGACGACGACGTATCTTAAAATAAAATTTTCACATTTCGACTTTGCGTCACAATATCTCCGCTCGTAGGGCACGTAGCGGAAAAATGAAAAGAACGTACCCCCCCCCCCAAATCGACCCCAAGCTATCGATCAAGCCTACTTAGAACTTGATCCGTTCACTCGTTATCGAGATCTCAACATCTCGAGTACTCGCAACCCGTCGTGTCGCGTAAAAGAGTCACGGTCGGTCTCGCTCCGCGTGTACTTGGCGCGAGACACTACCGTGTCTCTTGATATACATAGAATGAGATACCAAAGACAAGATAGCCATGAATTATTAATATTATCAAGATTGAGTAAACAATGTCTCGATAATAATTAATAATAACGATAAATTAGGCGCACACGGTAAAGCAATAGGCGCAAATCGAATTACCTGAAATTAGATGGTTCCTACTAATTGTAAGCCTTAAATAAAGTCCTACTGCCTCTTTCTCGATCCTTTTATATTCCCGAATTATTTTTAAATTATTTTTAAATCACTTGCGATAATATCCAATATCAGGACATTTCTAACGCATTTAAATACAGCAATGTATTTCACAGATCGCAGAATCTGCCCTTCTTTTAATTGTACCATGTGTACACCTTCTGCACTGAGAATAAAACGGACAATAGCTGTTAAAGAGACAAGCCATTGAAGAAAGAAAAGAAGAGATAAAAGATGCAATTCAAGAAAACAGATTCCTTTGTTATTCTTTCCTACAGTTGCGGATATTTTTCTTCATATGTTCATTCATGTATCCGTATATTCAAATATATACCATGCATTCATATATCCAAATGCGTCATTAATTTAATGTACAATCATTAAACTTCGAGACCTCAGAGAAGTAATTTTGGATACTCGACTCGACTGTATCCCAAGTTATGATTTTTTAATAGTTTAGGTATTTAAATAAATTAGCAGTTGCGTACACAACGCAAATGTTAATAATCGATGCTTTATCAATCAAAAACGAATTTAAATTATTCTCCTTCTCCTCCTCCTCACGTGTTTTGCCGCTACCTCTTCATGAAGGTTGAGTCGTGACGACAATTGCGGGTCTCTGTCTCGAATTGAAAACGTGACGTGAGACAGGATTCTATAACTCCTTAACGACAGTTGTCAAATCGTTATGCAGCTTTTTTAACATATATAGGGTGTAATCCACTAGACGCTTCAAACGCTTCAGAACATTATTTTGTCCTTGTTTAACATTTTATGAACAACAAGAATGAAATGTTTCTAAAAGCGTTTGGAGCGCCAAGTAGATCGCACCCATAATACCTGCCTACGTAACGATACCGAAACTGTCGTTAAAGAGTTACAGAATTCCGCTACAAGGATCGCTATTCTTCGGTTTCAAATAACGCAAATTCAAAGACTAAAATTTGCGCGAATCGTCGAAAGCGGCGCACGTGATCAAAGGGATCGTTGCGCAGCTATTATAAGATGGTAAAAAACTGCGCAATGATCCGACAATTGTCATTAAGGAGTTACAGAATCCCGCCTCAGTAGTGCGATTCTGTAACTCGTTATGCAGTCGTGCTCATAACGACAGAAACAAGTTACAGAATCGCACTACAGGTCGTAAAGCGCAAAAATCGAGACGCGATCGGTCGGCGATCGTGAAAAGTCGCGAGCACGGTCTTACCTTATGGAAAATTACACTCAACTTTTGATGTTAACCGTAAAAAAAAACACAAAAAAAAACCCTTTAAGTTGAGTGTGATTTCGGACCGCCAATTGAAGGTTAACCTTCAAATAATGGTTAACCTTCAATTAATGGTTAATCCTTAAAAACGACGGTATAAACCCTAAAAATATAAACCCTCAAATGAAAGTAATACCCAAAGAGAGTAAACCCCATATTTGAATGTTCTCAATTTGCTTTCAATAATATCCCAGACAGCACAAAATATTGTGAAATATTTATAAGAAAGATTAAAATATTTTTAAAATGTTTATAAGAAAAATTAAAATATTTTAAAAATATATAGGAAATATTTTGTAAATATTTTAATGTCTGAAAAATAAAAGTATCTAAAAAATTATAATAAATATTTAAAAATAAATTGTAAATAATTTATCATTAGTATTATTAAATGTGTTTTTAATTTATGTTATAAATATTTATAGAAATAATAACTGTATAATAAATATTACCAAAAATATCAAATAAATATTTATACTAAATATAAAAATAATGCTTCTAAAATTTATTTTAAAAATATTATAATCTTTATTCATGAAAGACAATATTTAAATATAAAATATTTAATTTTCTTTTAATTTTTCTTAACTATATATCACAATACATATCACAAGTTTTGTTTTTCTTGATTATATATCTTGACTACAATACTATTTTATGACTATAGTACAGACTATACTATACAGAGTGTTCGATTGATGTATGTCATTAAAAAAATCTTATATTCTACATAAAAAACTGAGTCGAAAAGTCCTTTACAGTTTTTGGATATTTTTAATTTTAAGCGAGATATTTCAAGTTGAAATTTGAATAATTTCTCAAATAAAGCGTTACAGTTTACGAGCCACGAGCTCGGTAATTCGATTAAGGGGATGCTGGAGTGACGGCCGAACTTCCTCGATGTCGATAATGTCAACATTTCTAATTTTGTTTTCTCTATATCTGTCTTTGTCTAACGAAATGACATCTGTCCTTGTTCGATTGCTGCGCCATCTCTCGCTACACGCAATACGACTCCGCACGCATACATACATATGAGATTTTCAGACAAATTTTTCTCTTATACTAAAGCTTCTAGGCTCATTTCTGAAAACACAACATTGTTCCTTTTTGTAATCCCGAGTGCGCTGTATGCTTATTTTATACGTACAAAGTCTAAATTTTTATGTGCAGCAAATGTTGTCACGAGTCGACCGCAGAAATCGATAACAAAACTATAATTTTTCTATTTTTTTTCGTTTTTGATGTAAAATCGACTGCAGCGCACTCCGTTTTTGTGCGTACTTTAATTCTGTAAAAAAGTTTTTTCAATTCCGTAAAGCCAATTCAAAGTTTAGTGTGTTCAAAAAAATGTCGATAATTACTGCCACTACAGCATCCCCTTAAGGACAGGACTGCAGATTTCCCTACTTGCTTCATGCCTATGCACTTGTGTAGAATTTACTTAATTAAAAAAAATAATTTAAACACGTAACAAAATTTATTCTTTATATCACAGTTTATTAACATATTTTAAGAAGTGTTCTTTTAGCTTTGAAGCTGTACACAAGTATTCAATCTTGAGATTTCGAGGCAATCTCTTTCTTATTTATAATTATAGGTACTTGATTCGAGAAATTATTCAAACTTTAACTTGCAATATCTCTCGCTTAATATTAAAGATATTCAACGCACGCACGCACGCACGCACGCACGCACACATATATATATATATATATATATATATTGTATATACACACACACACACACAAGGAATTGAATAATAATATTAATTTTTACGTTTGCAATTTTGTAAAATTGAATACGTCTACAAAATAGTCAAATTTTAAAAAAATGATTTTTTTTACAAAAATCGATTCCTTTCATTATTCTTCGTATAAAAGTATTAAAGGGATCCTAAACTGACCCAAATTACCGACAATTACAGGGAGAGTTCCAACTTTAAGTCGACTGCACAGAACTTAAAAATTTTTATACACAATTGAAATATGCACGAAAACAAATAGTGCGACTGTTGATTTCAAGACAAAAATCGGAAAAAATTAAAAAAATACATTTTTGAGCTGTCACCTACCGTAAACGTTTGCTTAATACAGGAGTTGTACAGTTTGTATGTCCAAAATAAGATACACGCGCCATTCGTATAATGTGAACAAAGAATACCGTACATGAAAAACTAAAATTAATAACGTAACAAAAAAATTTGAGCCTTCGCTACTATTTTGTGCAAAAGTACATGCAGGTTGATAGGATAAGCAGTATTGCGTGTAGCGAGAGATGGCGCAGCGATCGAACAAGGACAGATTACTATAGTTAAACAAAGACAGATATAGAGAAAACAGGATTAGAAATGTTGACATTATCGACATCGGGGAAGTTCGGCCTTCGCTATAGGATCCCCTTAAGGTAAAGTCATCGAAAAGTGAATACTTTACGAGATATTTTTCATATTTTATATTAAAAATATTATAACAAACTTTGAAATATTTCAGGAAATACTTAAAGAAAGAGAGGTTTATTGTTTCGAAAACGTCTCGACAAGAGCTACAAGAATATGCAATAAAAAATAGGGGGTTTAATTTAAAAAATTTAAAGTGACCCTGACTTGACGACTCCACCTAAGGTCAAACTAATATAGTCAGTAAATAGATCTTTTTAAACCCTACAACGTTTGTCTAAAACATTTTTTTGCAAAACTTATATTTTTCAAAATATTTCGAAGCTCCGATATTTTTTCCTCATATGTACATATATATAAAACATACATGAACCAACACGTGTTATCTAGGTACCATATTATCCAATGTATTTTTAATATTTCCAAAAATAATACTACAATATTTGTCACAGAGATATATCTAACATTGATCGAACTCAGTTTATATACAAGAAATATTTTTCAATACATTTCTAAAATATCATCCACTTTTAAAAAAGACGTGTTAACTGAGTGAATTTCGTTTGTATCGAAAAATTGAAGCCTCTTTTCCGCGATGCCGATTGGTTATCTCGATGCGTTGTGCGAGTTATTTGCAGCTGTCATTGTATATTTTGACAGTTGTGTGTATCAAGGGTTAATAGTGTAATAGTAATAGCATAATGTTAAAGCTAAATGGCGCGCGCGAAGCGCGCGCGTCTGTAATGTCTAGTACTATTATATAAAACCCGACTGTTTGTCTGTCTGTCCGTCCGTTTGTCCGCGAACTACTCATTCGTTAGTGGACCGAATTTTTACCAAAAGTATATGAAGTAGGGGTAGAATTTTCCGGGGAGTGCCATGATGTGTATAGTTTTTCGTTACCGATTTTCTGGAAACCGGTTCTTCTAATTTTTTATAATTTTCGGGAAATAATTGACCGAATCTCAAAGAATTGTATATGAAACGGGGGTAGAATTTTCCGGGGAGTGCTATAAAGTGTATAATTTTTCGTTACCGATCTTTTTGGAAGCCGGTATCAGAAATTTTTCCAATTTTTCGGGAATTAATTGACCGAATCGCAAAGAATTGTATATGAAGTAGGGGTAGAATTTTACGGGGAGCGCCATGATGTGTACAGTTTTTGTTACCGATCTTTTTGGAAACCGGTTTTTTTAATTTTTCCAATTTTTCGGGAAATAATTGATTGAATCTCAAAGAATTATACATGAAGTAGGGGTAGAATTTCCCGGGGAGTGCTATAAAGTGTACTATTTTTTGTTACCGATTTTTTTGGAAACTGGTTCCGAATGACCGAATCTCAAAGAATTGTACATAAAGTAGGGGTAGAATTTCCTGGGGAGTGCTATAAAGTATACAATTTTTCGTTGCCGATTTTTTTGGGAACCGGTATCAGAAGTTTTGCGAATTTTTCGGGAAATAATTGATCGAATTTTAAAGAATTGTATATAAAACAGGGGTAGAATTTCCCGGGGAGTGCTATAAACTGTATAGTTTTTCGTTACCAATCTTTTTGGGAACCGGTATCTTTTTGGAAATCGGTTACGAAATTTTCCAATTTTTTAGGAAATAATTGAGTGAATTTCAAAGATGTATACGACGGAATTGAACTTCAGTCGATAAAAAAGTAATATTTTTCAATTTATAGCATTTTAGAGAGAGAGAGAGAGAGAGAGAGAGAGAGAGAGAGAGAGAGAGAGAGAGAGAGAGAGAGAGAGGGGTGGGAGGGGGGAGAGAGAAATAGAGGGAGAGAGAGGGAGAGAGGGAAAGAGAGGGAGAGGGAGAGGGAGACTATTTGCGTGTCTTATTACATATGTCCTCCGGGGCGAAGCCCGGGTAACCAGCTAGTATTTTATATATTGTTAGTAATAATTTTTGTATTATTCCAAAATCTTTATGAAAAATCTTCATAAAATATTTACTACATATTTTTGGAAAATAAATTTTCAAAATATTTATAAATATTTATCATAAATATTCATAAATATTTTATGCTGTCTGGGATAACACCAAATCAACATCCAATAATGAGGCTCAATCTCCAACCTACACTAGTCATTGAGGCTTAATCCCCAACCTACACTTATCTCATTGAGAATAAACTTCCGTTATACACTCATCATTGAGGGTTAAACCCACAACTTACCTAAACCTCAATGGTCAATACTCAATCTACACCTAAATTTAAGTGTTGACACTTAACTTTGATGACAAACACTAAACTTATGCCCAAATTTGAGTGTTAACCATCAATGTTGAGTGTATTTTTTCATAAGATACAGATCTGGAAACTCGCTCAATTTTCAGTGGTGGGAATAGGTCGTGGAGGATGCATTTAATTTCTAAGGTCCGTATTCATAATCGGTTCTTATATTTAAGAACGTCTCTTGATCATTCCGTTGCCATTAGTCGGACATATTTTATTTATCAACCAAATTAACTTTGATAGGCCTCATTCAACGCGGAATCGTTTAGTGGTCACGAATATCCAAACTAGAACGTTTGGTGGTCAACTGTTTTCCTAAAAAATAGAAAAAACCGTATGCCCACGGCGTCGGTTGTATCACTCCGTGCCATTAGTCGGACAAATTTTATTTATCAACTAAATTGACTTTGATAGGCCTCATTCGACGCAAAATCATGTGATCATGAATATCGACATTAAAACGTTTGGTGGCCAACCGTTTTCCTAAAAAATAGAAAAAAACCCCGTATGACTCCGTGAAATTAGCTAAACAATTTTTATTTTTTAATCAATTTGACTTTATTACGGCTCACTCGACGCGGAATTGTTTGGTGGTCATAGAATATCCAAACTAGAACGTTTGGTGGTCAACCGTTTTCCTAAAAAATAGAAGAAACCGTAAAGTAAATATACCAATGCCTGGACACGTACCTATGTCTGGACATTTTTATCATTTTAGTCCTTAAATAAGTTATAACGCGAATTAACCCTAGAGAGCATTTGTGGGGTAATACGTTACCCCACGCGAAATTCAAATTACGCCCCTGACTTAGAAAGGTTCGTTTCCATTGTTTTGTTTTTCGAAATTTTTTTACTGTTTTTTTTACTACCAGAAACTGATGACTACTATCGTCTTCCCTATTAAAGAGCAAACAAAATTATCTATTACAAAGTTTTCTAACAACAAATAGAAACATTATACACGCGGTACAAATATGGGGTAATTTATTACCCCGCTTGGCCTTTCACGTATGAGAAAATTAAGAAATGCTCTCTAGGGTTAAAATCGAAGAATCAAAGATAAAAATAGTTTTCTTATATTATATTTTTATCTTTGATTTTAATTCGCGTTATACTTATTTAAAAACTAAAATGATAAAAGTGTCCAGACATAGGTCTTAAGTATCCCGGCATTGGTACATTTACCTTATGCCCACGGCATCGGTCACATATATGACTCATCAGTGAAATTAGCTGGACAAATTTTATTTTTCAACCAAATTGACTTTGATAGACCTCATATTCGACGCGAAATCGTTTGGTAGTCACAAATATCCAAACTAGAACGAAATTTTATTTTTCAACCACAACTGTATGTACGACCGATGCCGTGGACATACGGTTTCTTCTATTTTTTAGGAAAACGGTTGACCACCAAACGTTCTGGGTTAGATATTCGTGACCAAAACAATTCTGCGCCGAATGAGCCGTAATAAAGTCAAATTGGTTGAACAGTAAAAATTGTCCAGCTAATTTCACGGAGTCATACGGGGTTTTTTCTATTTTTTAAGAAAACGGTTGACCACCAAACATTTTAATGATATTAACGACCACCAAACGATTTCACCTCAAATGAGGCCTATCAAAGTCAATTTGGTTGATAAATAAAGTTTGTCCGACTAATGGCACGGAGTGATACAACCGACGCCGTAGGCATACGGTTTTTTCCGAAATTTTTTAGGAAAACAGTTGACCACCAAATGTTCTAGTATGGATATTCGTGACCACCAAACGATTCCGCGTCGAATGAACCGTAATAAAGTCAAATTAGTTGAAAAATAAAAATTGTTCGGCTAACAATTTACATCACTCAAAATGCTCAAAATTTTATTTTTATTATACAGGAAAACAGACTACCAAAGACCATCAAACGACCACCAATCGATACCAATTAATGAAAATTTGATACGTTGAAGACCTATGTGTGAAGTTAGCATCCCATTTTTGAAATTTTGAAATTCTATGGCCGGTATTCATAGTCGGATCTTATATTTAAAACCGTCTTAAGTATGATCTTAAGATGTTATGAACCAATCACAGAGCCGCATCTTAAGACATTACTTAAGACAGCCTAAAAGTTGTTCCGGGTTGTTCTAGACTTGTTCTAAATTGTTCCAGAAGATCAAATTTTTGAAATAAAAATATTCGCGGAAAAAATTAACCCTTTGTAGTCACCACGGTCTTACATACAGGTCTGGAAACTTGTAGGGTGGGGAGTGACTCAGATAGTGAGGCAAAATGGCGAACCTAGGGGTGAGCCAATCAAATTAGGCCGCGATCCGATGCATGTTCAAAGCGCTATTGGCGTTATTCTATCCTTGTTTATGCCTAATGAATGATAAAGATAGAATGATGCCAATAGCGCTCAGTGTGAATCGGACCGCGGTGTTAGGCAGGTCAAAACCATATATATAATCCAAACAGCTGTGCAATCCCGGTAAAAAAATTTTCATATAAAATTATGTATAATTATATAGAATTATATAGAATTATATAAAATTATATATCAAATATGTCCATATATTATATAATTTTATATAATTCTATATAATTACATATATACATAATTTTATATTAAAAATTTTTTTACCGGGAAGATGTAAAAAAAGGAATATTTAGAAAGGAGTACATACAAGAAAGTAACAGACGCACATATACATATATACATATTGATATATACATATATACATATTGATATATAATTTTATATAATTCTATATAATTCTATATAATTATACATAATTTTATATGAAAAATTTTTTACCGGGAACGATGTTGCACAGTTTTTTACCTTATGCAAATGCGAAAATGCAATCGACAAAACTGTTCATATAATTCACACTTACATCAATGAGAATTTTTCCATCTGGACTACGCTTCTCTAATTTTCGCACGATGCACGTCGGCTCAAAATGACGCTCGCACACGTGTTGCGACGATTTCAATACTGCAATGCCTGGAATTGCAGATTCCCATTTTTTACGCAATTCTTCGTTTTGAGGCACTTTAAAAACGGAACATTTTTCTGTATTGTCCTTAAATCTCTTCCAGCAATTCGGCACAATGCACGCTTTTGGCATTGTATTTACAATTTATGTTAACAATTTAAACAATTGTTAACAATTTTTTATTATTTACAATTTATGTTAACAATTTAAACAATTGTTAACAATTTTTTATTATTTACAATTTATGTTAACAATTTTCACTGATTTTGATTTTTGACGCACACACGATTACTACCATTTGAACATGGTCACGGTCGGCTCAGTTTCCCGTCCGTCCGGTAGGTTCGCTGCAATACTGGGGTCTACGTGCCTCACTAACGGTGACACCCCCCACCACTTAAAAACACAGGAGTTTCCAGACCTGTATGTAAGACCGTGGTAGTCACACTTGGGTCAATATATGACCCACACTCATTTGGAGTTAAATATCAGCCAAATGCCTAGCTTAAAATGGGGTCCGCCATCTACAAGAATTTGAAGTATCCTCTATAGGTACCTAAAGACCGTTAATCATGTACTCGTTCACGATTTTTTTTCAAGATGTTGCCATTTGATTTCTCACAAAACCGCAGTTGTTTTATATTTTAGAATGTTCAAGATATGTTCTAGAATTATTTGAACCCGATCGGACCGATACCATTAAAATGGCAATACCATTAAAAATCGACTGGGTCAATACGACCCAGTGTGACTACCGCGGGATTCTGGAGAAGTGTGACTACGAAGGATTAATAAAAACAATTTTCTGACCTGGCATCCCATTTTGTCGAAAATCGAACTTTTCAAGGTTGTTCCAAGTTGTTCTAGTTGTTCTAAACATTGTTCCAAAGTATTAGTTTTATTAGTCAAAAACTTTAAGAGATATTGAAAAAAGAAAAATTTTGGAAATAACAGTTTTTGGCCATTTATTCGTAAACAAAATGACTGACAAAACTGTCGATTTAGAACATATTTATAATCGCGTAGAACAACTCAGAACAAAATTTTTAAGACCAGAACAAGAACCTAAAGGGCACTTTAACCTTCATCGGAAAAATTTATTTTTCGAATTTCTTGGTTAAAAATCTTGTTCTACGCTTTCCGCGTTAAAACTATCGTGTGTTCTCCGCTAGAACAACTCAGAACAAAATTTTTAAGACCAAAACAAAAACCTAAAATTTTTAACCAAGAAAATCGATAAATAATATTTCCGATAAAGAGTAAAGTAAGGTTTTTGTTCTGGTCTTAAAAATGTTGTTCTGATTTGTTCTACGCGGTTATAAATGTGTTCTAAATCGACAGTTTTGTAAGTCATTTTGTTTACGAATAAATGGCCAAAAACTATTATTTCCAAAACTTTTCTTTTTTCAATATCTCTTAAAGTTTTGGCCAATAAAACTAATACTTTGGAACAATGTTTAGAACAACTAGAACAACCTGGAACAACCTTAAAAAGTTCGATTTTCGAAAAATGGGGTGCCAGGTCAGAGAATTGTTTTTATTAATTTTCCGCGAACATTTTTATTTTAAAAATTTGATCTTCTGAAACAATTTAGAACAAGTCTAGAACAACCCGGAACAACTTTTAGAATTTCAAAATTTCAAAAATGGGGTGCTAACTTCACACAGGTACGTTGAAGTTGTCCGGCCAAACTTCACAGAGGTATGGCGGTCGAGCGGATCGAGCCCCAGGACTGCGTTCGAAAACTTTACTCGGGTGAACAGCGCGTCGTTCTATCTTTGTTACTTACTAAAAATTGAACAAGGACAGAACAATGCTGGTGTGCGCCCAGCAGAGTGAAGTTTTCGAACGTAACCCAGGGGTGATGACAAAGAGAGGAGGGGAGCGGAGAGGGGAGAAAAGTGGTAACAGAGTGCAAAAAGTGTAGTTTAAAGGGACAGACATGCATTGACAAGTTGACGACAGCTGAGCTGACTGATAGTACTGATACTATTGATAGCTGGACAAGCCTTGTCGAAGGTTCGGCGCTATCGCTGATTATCACATGTTGGCTGTGCGAGATGAGATCCTTGTTCATCTCCTTGTCATGACAACGGACGCCGAGCAAGGATGTCGAGGAAACACGGGAGCAAGACCAACGTCGACTACAAGGCGCGGCTCGAGTACAAACTGTACCTGGTGCGTATTTCACGAATTGAGGTTATGATCCGTGAATCCAAGTCGACTCGATAATTAATTAGTTAGACAGTGTCAGTCTAAACCTGGATCGTTTACCGTATCTGTACTAACAAATAATAATAAACAAACGTAATGTATATATATATACATATAAATAGATGGTAAAATATAACAGACAGATCTAGAAGCTAGCTTTATGCAGATTGAGGTTAGAACGAGGTTAGAACGATCCTGAGAAGCGTTGACAAGTGCTGATCATGATAATGACTAATTAAATAACGCCATTTACTTCATAGTCCTTTACATAAGTAAATGATAAACATGAAATAAAATGCGATAGATATAATAAATTGGTAATTTAACGAAGAGTAATATATGCTGTAATTTTTATTTATTTTATACGACAGGCCAGGGAAAATCCGGAGCCAGTGTTCGACGTGTCGGAATGTGCCTTGAAGAATGTGCCGTCGGGCATCTATTCGCTTTGCAAGGTGTTCCGAAAAAAAATCTTGCTAATGTATGATAACAAGTTGAGCTCACTCTTGGGTGGAGGTGCCTTAAGCGACTTGTCCTTGTTGACTGTCTTAGACATTCACGGAAACGAGTTTAATGCATTAGCTTCTGACATTAAGTATCTCTCTTCCCTAAAGGTAAGCTTATCAGATTAACCATTCATTTTTCCTATGGTTATTACAGAAGATAAAATATATAAAAAAGATAAAAAACTATGGAATTTTCCTGGCAATAAAATATAACATCTTAATGTATTATTATAATGCAGGAAATACGATATAAAAGAAGTTAATTTAACAAATAAAAGAAACTAATTATTAGTTTAAACACTAAAATAATACTATGTATTAAAAGCCAGATTATTTATTCCTTTATATTTCTTTTTAAAATGTATATAATATACTATTCTAAAATGTTAAAATTCCTTTATTATGTAAATAATTTTTGGTGAAGTCATATATTACAGCTTTTACTACATGCAGCATCAACAATACTAAAATATTATAGTTAATTGTTTTTTTTTAGGAGCTTTATTTGCAAAACAACAACATCCGCAAACTGCCCAGCGAGATAGTGTACTTGAATAAGTTAACAATTCTAAATGTCTCGAAGAATAACCTTAAACAGCTGCCTGACGGCATCGGGCAGCTGCAGCAGCTCAACACTCTCGACATTAGTCACAACAAATCACTGCATAAGCTACCCAAATCTCTGGGCTATGCACAACAACTGGCGAGTTTAAATATCGATGGATTAAGCTTGTCGTATCCATGTCAGGACATTTTAGACGGCGGCACAATAGTGATTGTCGCGTTTTTGGCGAATGAGAGTGGCATTGAATACTCGCCGGAGAATTCAGTATCGGAAACCGATATTTCAAGGGATATGAGCTCGGAAGACATGCAGACGGTATACCATAATAAGAGTAACGACGTGCAGGTATTATAATGTAGTGTACGAACATAATAGTTATGAGATTTTGTTAGTTACACATTATTATATTGCTAAATATAAGTCGCTAAATTGATCAAAAGTCTTGGATTATTTATCGTCTTAGGAACGTGTTATATGTATGTATCTCATTTTAACATGTATCTCTATGGACGAGCTATTAAAAAAATTTTTTTATATACTCACTTGTGTTTTCTCTGTTTGTATATTTTTACAACAGAAATTGATCAATTTTGCAAGTATCTATGATTCACGCACAATGTGCTTTCGGTGTTTGCGCATATTCACAGTTTTTTTTTTCTCTTTTAGGCAGCATTACAGAAGCTAAACAAAACGAAGGCATGTTGGACGCTTCTTTGAGTTTCGTATGCTTTTCACTTGTCATCCATTTAATTTATTATTACCATAATAATAAGTTTGAAAGGCGCTCAGTGCAATAACGATTCAGCTTATAAAGATATATATGTATGTATATATATATATATATATATATATATATATATATATATATAAACAAATAAAAATCTTGGTCAAAAAGAAATTCATAATATTTTTTATAATATAAATGAAGTCACATTTTAGTTTGTTTATTTTTAGTTTTTAATTTATTTTTATTTTTAGTTTTGGATTACCATTGCACCCAGCACTTCATTTATATCCGTTATACTCATATATATATATATATATTAAGTAATAATTTTGCTGCTAAAAATGTCGATTTCTTATTCCATCTCCATTCTTGTTATTCATCTTTACTTTAATTATATTTTATTTTTTACAGCATTTTCTCGAATATTTGTTATATAATATTTATTCCTTCTACAATTTACTCATCTAATTTATCTATTCCATGTTATTTCTTTTACGCAGACACTAGAAAATTGGACACTAGAAAATTGCAAATCTGAATTTTAATATATTAGATTAATAAAAAAATTTGCTTGCTAATAAAAGGGTGAATTTGTTCGCTAATAACAGACTGATACAAATTTTTCTTTTTTATTCATGTAACAGTGATATTTAAAAAAACGAGTTTTTTTTATTAGACTGTTACATAATATGCCGATGCTGTGATAGTAAAATTCACTTTCGACAGGAACATCGGCAAAATGCCTTATTGGAAGTGGAAAAAAACATAAAGCAACAACAGGAATACGAGATGGAGGTGCAATCCATGCTCAAGGCTCACAGGAAAAAGGTGAATTAAGTGCACACAAAACTGTAAACATCTTAAATATGAAAGATTGTTGCATTTTTAGCTTTTGGAGGATGTAGCGTTACAGCAGATACAATTGGAGCAAGAACTCGAGAAAGTTCAGCAGGAAAGGGACACGAATAGAGCGCACTTACTCTCGTTCATTTACAGCGGTATAATTTTCCTTTCAATCTTTAACGAATTTCGCACAAAATGTATAATTTAGTAAATATGAAGAAATAGATATAAATATATAAACTTTTTCCTTTAGCGGAGAAAGAAGCTGATAACGTAATTAAAGAATTTCTGAGAAATAGCGAGGAAGAAAGACAGAGTCAGGCCGAGTTACTGGAGCGGGAGAAACAGGAAGAGATGCAACTACTAAGCTCCTGCCACTCGGAACAGTTCATGTTACGTACGAAAGACACTCTTTGTGAGTATCGAACATAAAAGTATGCGAAATCAAGATGGTTCACGCATAACTGCAAACTTATTTTGCAGTTGCAATGGAGAAATTGTTGGAAGAGGAAATGTGTCGAACAAGGAAATGGGAAGAGCATACTAAAAATAGAGATTACACTGTTCAATCTTTGCTTACGCTGTCAGTAACAATTATAAAATTTCTTTTCTTTACATTTGCTTTCTCTTTACAAGAGTCAATCGTGAACATAAGAGATATGCAAAAAGATGCATTAAATATATTATTTAATTCCAATGATGAGTAATCAAATTTATTGTTCGTCAATTCGACGAGTAATAAATCAAGGAATTACTTACAAAGTCCTCTAAAAAAATTTACGCAAATTGATAAACATGAAACTTTAATCTAATTATATTTTAAATAATATTCAGTTATTAATATACAGTTCGTATTATGCAAGTTGTATCATGTAACTATCATTAAAAAAGAATAAATTGAGGAATAAAACCAAAATTCGAATTCAGGGAGGTGAGGAACAACGACCACTTGGCACAGATAATGCATGATCAAGAAAAAAACAGACAAGATCTTGTTGATAGATTACGACAAGATGAAGTTTTGCAGAAAGCGGCAGTTGCTGCATTATTGGAACGGAGTGACGCGCGTTCCTGGAGCATTATTCAACAAATGAATTTAGTGCAGTCGCAATTGGCTGCGCTCACTAATATTGAACTCGAGAGGAGGAAGTTGGAGATTAACCAGCAACTTGTAAGTGTGTAGTTCTACGTTATCATTAACTAAGAATTTGAAAAAAAAGATACCTGTTATTAACTTATATTTACATAAATCATAATAAAAATCGTTAATTTTTAAATTATTGGAAATTAAATATTTGGAGTTGTCAACTTCTTAAAATTTAAAATTTTAGTTTTTTTAAAATATAATAAAATATAATTTTATATATATTACAATTATATATTTTTATAAAATTTATACACGTATTTTTAGAATGAGATCGCTGATAGACGCGTGGCCCTAACAGCCATTCTGGTCGATTTGTTGGAACAGCAAACGAACAGAAGAGATCAACTATTGGAGACAATCAATACGATAGAGCAACAGCGATGCATCTCCGTAATTATATATTTTATTTCTTACCGTTTTTTATTTAATGCCATTTCTTTTTTAGTGAAACTAATAAATTATTATTTATAATATTTATTATTTTACAAAATAATAAAATAAAGATGATATAAAAGTAAAAACAGGAATAATAAATAAAGCAATAAAACGATTAAAAAATATTAATAGAACCTGAGACGTGGCAGTTTGTTCTGGCTAATGCAATATCAATCTCTGATGGAAGCTCGACCGCAAGGACTATTAGAGATGTTGGAACCTATGCTGGTTCGACATGTGGCGATAGCAGGAGCTTTACATTGCCTTCCATTCTTAGCCACTTTGCCATCTTTATTACCGGACATCAGCGACGAACAGTTAAAAAATGTACGCGTCTTCATTAGATTTTTAAAACTTTGATCTCAAATATTGTAAATTCAAAATTCGAGGATTTTAGTTCAAAATAAATGCATGGTCATTAAATTTTTATGTCTATTTGCAATGAACAGTAAATAAACATTAATAGATGCATTATTGGTATTTTCTACCAAAAAAAAGAAAGATAAGAACGGCATAAATGAAAATTTTAATTAATTCAATAATATTTATTGATTATTGTACAGATTTATATTTCAATTATTTAAAATAAACATATTTATTATTTTGCTTTTTATCTTACAGATCGGCATAAGTTGCGAGAGTGATCGCGCTGCCATAATGTTGGCGGTTGAGAATTATCTAGCAGAAGTTAAAATGAATGATGCCAGATCGCCCATAACAGCTTCTGCGCCTCTCGAAGAAGCATCGACCAGCGATCAAGACTATAATTCTATTCAGAATGTCAACGTGATCGAATGCGTAATCTGCCTCGATTTGCAAGTAAATATAATGATATGTATATGTTATGGTCAAAGGGCGGCGCGCTTCGTCAAACCTCAAAACATTTTTGTGTTTCGGCTTTTGTTAGGGCGTTTTTTGTCTATTCTAGGAGTGACTAGCATGGCTGGTCAAAGGAAGAAACTAAGAAAAACACTTTGGACCTTGACTAGTCAATCTTAGGTGTGCCTTTATTCAGTGTTTAATTAATAAAGAAAACCTACATGTGGCACCTCGTTTCGCGTGGAAAATATGTATGCGTGGAGGCAGTAATTGGACACATGCTATAATTTAATCTTTAAATTAAAAATTACCACACACACACACACACACACACACACACACGCGCGCGCGCGCGCGCGCGCGGAAGGAGATGCAAGGGGAGGCCGAAGCCTCCCGCATGTGTGTGGTAATTTTTAATTTGAAGATTAAATTGCAGCATGTGTCCAATGTCTAGACACTTTATGAAGTGCTACATTACCGCATGTGGCTGCAACATATAGATCCTACAGTCAAGTAAAGTAGTCGTCAACATTAACTGTTAATATCTCGCTTCACGGGACACTGGACAGAGCAACACTTTTCTGCCAGACTTGGTCGTTTTGTGCAAAAACGCGTCGTTTAAGCCTAAGTTTAACCGGGATTTGACTACCTCATTGCAATCACATCTAAGATTGACTAGTCAAAAGTCAAACTGGATTTTACTGGAAAATAATCATTTTAGTTTCTATCTTTGACCGGTTGGTTTAGTGTCTCCTAGGATTGTCTAAAAACACACCAGTCAAAGGCCGAAACACAAAAATGTTCAATCCTCAGGCTCGACTAGTCAAACTGAGGAGTGACCGCGCTCCGTCCTTTGACCATAACATATATATGTAAAATAGTAACAAAATAATTTTGTTGAAATCCTACATATGCAAGTATATATAGATTCTAACGAAATTAATTCATTACTATTATACTCTCATATTTTTTCAGTGCGAAGTGATTTTTCTACCTTGTGGACACTTTTGTTGTTGCTCCACTTGCGCTGAGAAAGTTCCTGCAGAATGTCCAATGTGCCGGAGTTCAATAGAACGCAAAGTTCGAGTTATACAGCCTTAAATTCACAAAACTCAGTTTTATTCGGCTTATTCACGAATAATTTTTCGACTTGATGCTTCTCATGGGTGTCAAAATGCGCTATTCTTCTATTCTTCCTGGTCTGTGATTACTCGCACGTCAACAAACCATTTCCATAATAGTGGAAAGTATAACACGCACAAGTTATATTGACCACATGCTCATAAATGTTGATATACAGAAAATATATTACTATATATTGCAACTCACAAAATTGCTCAAATGCATGTGATCAATTTCGTGAGCAATTAGTTTTTTTACCATCTAACCGTTTTTCACCGGAAATTCTTTGTGATTAGTTTGATATCGACATAATAAAATAATCGAACCAGTTCCACAAACACTGTAATTTAACAATCTTTTTACATCCATTATTTAAATGGTAGATAAGATGATAAATGAACTTTCCTAGAAAAATATTAAATTAATTAAAATTTTAATTTATGCTGTTCTTATTTTTCTTTGTATTAGTAGAAAATACCAAAAAAAGTCGAACGAATATGTTTATCAATCTAATCCTAATATATCAAAAGGCAATAAGGCTCCTGGTCCCTGAACCCCTGAACCGAGAATTCCGCGGTGATGGTGGCGACGTAGTCGTAGTGGTACAAATAAGACCTCTATCCAATGGAAAACTCTGTCCTCTGACATGTTGACAACCCTATTTTGTCGTGCGTGCAATTTCCTTATTATTCGCTCTGTACTTGTGCCATAATGTTTAACGTATTCGTGAAACTTACACAATTGGCCGAAAAGTAAAATTTACAAAGAATACATATGCGGAAGGAATATTTTCCACTTCCTTCATATATAGTCGTCAAACGGCTTGTTTCTTGTATGTTTAGGCTTCGTTTTATGGTTGTTTGTTTATTGTCGAGGGAAAAGGATACTAAGGATAGTTATCGGCCAATTTTAGAAGTGTTCTGAAACGATCTATAGTGATTTTTTATCGAAATGTTTTTGAATCAATCACATTTACTTCGCCAGTCAAATAATTAACAGCAGTGAAAACTTTAATTGACCCTACTGGCTATTATAATCGTCATGACAATACGACCATTTTTTGATCCGATTATCCTCAAGACGTTCTTAACCATTGATTTGGTCCTTCTAAATTGATGTAATTTTGATACTTATATATAAGCATAATCGGACCAAAAAATGGTCGTATTGTCATGACGATTATAATAGCCAGTCACTGGTCAATTAAAGTCTTCACTGCTGGAAATGTCTTTTTATCTGAGAATGGCACACACGATAAAAATCATTTCTCGCCTCGATAGCAAGAATTCAATATGGCCGCGGTGACTAGGAGCCATAAGGAATATATCTATTGTGAATTTCTATAATGCTTCATCATTATGTTGTGTCGCAAGTTTAAAATTAAGTTAAAATTATTTTTATTGCATACGATTATACCGTGCGTACAAAAGTTCCGGGACTGTCAATTATCTCAGAAAGTAGTTAGTTTATGAGAAAAATGTTTCACTTAAAAATTGGAGGGTTTAAAGAGGGCCAATAGACGATCTTATTAAATTTTGGATCTGTGGCCTGTGTTGGGCCCAGTAGAGTCCAAGTTAAATTAATTTTTAAATAAAAACCTTCATTTTTTATTATATCATCCTTTTCTCCTTGAATTAATTTGAACAACTTTTGTTTGAAACATTTTTTTATTTGCTTAATACTTTTTGAAATATTCAAGGAAAACTTGGTAACTTTTACAATATTTAGCTCATGATATCTCGATAATTATTTGTCGGAGAGAAAGGTGATACAGGACTTTTTGACTTGATTTGATCTCAAGAATATTCTGTTGCAATAGGTACCCAAAAGTCCTGTATCACTTTTCTCTCCGGCAAATAATTATCGAGATATCATGAGCTAAATATTGTAAAAGTTACCAAGTTTTCCTTGAATATTTCAAAAAGTATTAGACAAATAAAAAAACGTTTCAAACAAAAGTTGTTCAAATTAATTCAAGGAGAAAAGGATGATACAATAAAAAATAAAGGTTTCCATTTAAAAAATTTAACTTGAGCTCTACTGGGCCCAACACGGGCCCTGGACCCAAAATCTAATTAGATCGTCTATTGACTCTCTTTGAGTCAAACTTTTATCTAAAATATTTTATTTTTCCAATAAATCAATATTTTCTGAGATAATTGACCGTTCCGGAACTTTTATTACGCACAGTATAAAATATATATAAACTTTATTATAATAGGGGAGACCGGGGCTAAGCCGACAACGGGGCAAACTTGACACTAGGCTTTTTGCCAATTTAAATCTATCGTAGAAACTTGCCTTTCCTACTGTAAATGCGTCTTTATGTGCCAGTATTATCAACGGAATTTGGTAACATTCTGAGTTACTAAGCGTTTTTGATAGTGAAAAGTAATTTTTCTGATCTCTCGAAAATGTCTACTCTTTCATCGAGCTTTACTCTTGCGAATCTACCGGTAAGTGATTTTGATGGGAAATTTGATGCTCTATATGAATCCGATAATCGTTTTTGCATATTTTCAAAATGTTCATGTTTTTGAAGTGACAAAAGTGAAAAACGACGTCCGGGGCAAAGTCAACACCACGCCGTTTCGTCGGCTCCCAGTAACAAACGATGCTTGTCATGCAGCCGTATGGCTCATGACAAATGTATGCGCACGTCCGATCGCGAGTTTACTTGCATTAATTGTTTTTCAGACATGAGTTTAGATGAAGATAATTGAAAGTTCAACAATTTTTGTTCTCATTATTTCAAATGATTGTTCTAGCTACTTTATTCCGAATTTTTGTACTTTTTAAATACACAATAAACAATGTATTTTCATTTTCAGACAGTAAAAAATAAGTTCCAGATCAAATTGTGTCGATCAGACAAAGTGTTGAGTTTGCCCCGGCGGGGTGTCGAGTTTGCCCCGGCATTTTTCAATTCGAAAATTAGTCTTCGCGTCACTTTTCCTTTCCTGGCGGGAAAACAAAGCGACGTACAGCAAAACTTCCTGAATCAATTTTGTACCTGAAGAAACACTCTTTAAATATGTACCATTGAATTTGCCTAAAAATTTTAATTAAATATTAAAAATTGCCTTTGAAAAAATAGTGTCGGCTTAGCCCCGGTCTCCCCTATATATCAAATGTGATAGGCAATTGGCTTTAGATAGATTTCATTCAGTATTAATTGAAGATACCACCAAAGTGAAATTAAAAAGGTGTGAAATGTTCAAAGAAACTTGAAAAAACTGGGTATATTTTATATCCTTAATACCTACACATTATATAAAATATAAATATTGTAACTAAATCAATCGCGGACATACCTATCTTTATAAATTACAGAATATACGAGAATATACAAGCACATCTGAGAGAAAAAGATAGTGGGAGAAAGAGATAGAGAAACATAAAATTTGTTGATAATTAAACGCGAAAACATCAGCAAGTTTTTATAAAAAAATAATTTTTACAATGAAATTTTGATATACAATCGTTTCTATGCGAATCAATACAATTTGAATTTTACTTTCTTATCTAAACGTTAGCGTTGTCATTTGATAGTGAAAAAGATTCTTATTAAATAACATAATAAAACTTTTATTTACGGATTTATGCAATTTTTCTTCTCTCCAATTTTTAAATAAATAACCTAATTCTCTGTTTTGCATGAGAAACATATACCACATCGTTTATAGTGCTATAAATATTTTAAAATTATTAAGAAATAATGAATATGATTAAAAACAATACCATTCTATATGTAATCTATTATTATTACAGAAATGTAATTAAAATAAATATTAATCTTTTATTTACTGGCTTCAAAGTGCATATTTTTTTATTATTCCCACTTGAGCATTTTTATTATAAACTAAAATCTTAAATCATTATTATTATAGATAAACTATTATATTGACTTAAGAACAGTATAAGACAAGCTCACTTCTTAAAAAACTACAATTTCTCTTCCTGCTTCCTCATCTTCGCCATTTACATCATCATCATCTTTCTTCTGTTGCTTTTTCTTCGACGTCGCATCCTTCTTTTCCTTCTGAATCTTTTTAAAGTTTTCTAGAGATTCTTGTAGTGGATCGACAAACTGATCAAACTCGATGTCTATCATTGCTTGTATCACGTCTGGTCCACTGATCGTTTTACGGTTGCCTTTCTTAGCTACTATATTGGCAGACGACGTAAGATAGAGTATGAAGATGGACGCAGCCTTTGCTACTGCTGTTCTGGCGTCTTTCCCAACTGTTACCCCATCCGGTAGAGCTTCCTTGATGATTCTAGTCACAACTGCATTGGGCAGGTTCAGATCTTCTAATCGCTCAGCCATCTAATTAGCGTTTGTTTTTTTCAATTCTTATAAATGGAACAATATAAGATATTGTAATTCTACGATTCTTATATTATAACGTAATACTCAAACTCATTATGAAGGTTACTAAAATATAATTAATGTGTATGATAGCACTTATAATGTATACATAACTTTCATAAATAATGTAAGACTTATTAAAATTATCTTTGGCAAGTAGTTCGTTGCAGCGCACAAGTTACACAATAATGCACAAAAAATATAAGGAAGAGATAACAGAAATAATAAGGGAAATTGTTATTACCTTACTCTGAAAACGTGTTGGAGCTTATCTATCAAAATCGACAACGCGGTGAGGTTAGGTCTTTCCCGCCAGCAAGTTTGTGACAATTACAATCTGCACAAGAAATGAACTTCCTCGTCGTTTTTAAACGTGATAGGAATCAATAGTGAATTGAAATCTCGTAGCAAACATCCGAAAATTCACGAATGTATCGGAATAATTACATTTTTACCGAATGCAACTGAACGTTCGAAATTCAAACAAAAACCACGACGCGGCCCATGGGAAGATGGCATAAACCTTTGACTGGTATATAAAGGCCGTGGCATATAGAAAAACTTAACCAGTAAAACTCAAGCAGTAAGCAAATCAGCCAATCAGGGTGCCATTACATAGAGCGCGGAAACGCGAAAACGCGGAAGACAAAATTTACTAGATTTCCGTCGATCCGTTTCGTTCATTTGGTTGCCTTATATTACATGGAGCACAATTTGCGCGGAAAAGCGGAACAATATGTTGATAACTAGACATTTATATTCCTTTATTAAATATGTGTTGACTTAATTCATTGAAATTTGTATTAGTATGCTTATCTTTTCAGTTTATTTATTGAATACAAGCATTTTAATCAACAAATACCGCTAAACATTCTTATTTTATAATTCCCTATTCCGCTTTTCCGCGCAAATTGTGCTCCATGTAATATAAGGCAACCAAATGAACGGAACGGATCGACGGAAATCTAGTAAATTTTGTCTTCCGCGCTTCCGCGTTTCCGCGCTTCATGTAAAGGTGGGTTTTCATGGGCAGTGAAATGCTGCAGCAGCGAGCAGCAGTTTAGTAATTTCTTAGAAAATTCCTAGGAAATTACTAAACTTTCCTAGAAAATATTAAACTTTTCTAGAAATTACTTAGTAATTTCTAAGAAATTACTAAACTGCTGCTCGCTGCTGCAACATTTCACTGCCCACGAAAACCCACCTTAATGGAACCCTCACAGTCAAGAACTTAAGGCACGGCCCTAAGCGGTAGCGAATCCATACTGTTGATTTCTTACTGCTTAAGTTTTACTGCTTATGTTTTTTTATGTGCCAAGACCCTTACACGTAACAAAGTTTTAATCATAATCGTAAGGCCGCAAGAAAATAGACCAATCATACTCGATTATTCTTCGAGCTCAAGGAGAATAATCGACTGTGATTGGTCTATTTTCTTACGGCCTTACGATTATGACTAAAACTTTGTTACGTGAAATGGCCTTAAGGAAATCAACGGTATGGATTTGCTACCGCTTAGGGCCGTGCCTTAAGTTCTTGACTGTGATTGGCTGATTTGCTTAATGCTTAAGTTTTACTGCTTAAGTTTTTCTATGTGCCACGGCCTTAAGATCCGACTTATGAATAATCCGGCCTAAATTGCTGTTCGCTGCTGCTACATTTCACTGCCCATGAAAACCCACCTTAAGCAGTAAGCAAATCAGCCAATCACAGTCAAGAACTTAAGACATAACGTAAGCGGTAGCGAATCAGTTGTGCAATTCTGTAACTCGTTATGCTGTCGTTATGTGGTCATAACGACAGTTGCGCAGGTATACTATATGATAAAAAAAGCTTCTCAACTGTCGTTAGGCCCGGTCTACAATCAGTCGTATGTCGGAACGTAGCCAATGGTCCAATGAGAGAATTTCTTTTTCGAAAACAAATTTTCCTCTTTGGATCATCGGCTACGTTCCGACATCCGACTCCGACATACGACTGATTGTAGACCGGGCCTATGAGCACATAACGACGCATAACGAGTAGAGACCTATAATAAGAAATGCGCCAATGACTCCCCACCACGACTCCTGTCCACCATCTTGTGCCCATTGGCCTGTTCTTTTTCGCTGCATTTCTGTACTAGTGCAAAGAAAAAGAACACAGACCACATGTTGAAGACGATCATGGGAGCTTTCCAGCAAGCGACACAAGTCGACACAAGTATCGTTTTATCTTTGTTACTCATTACCAAAAAAGAAAGATAGAACGATGCTCGTGTCGACTTGTGTCGCTTGCTGGAAAGCTCCCCATGTCGACGAATTGTGCCTGCCGGGTACACAATAACGGGCCAAACAATGTCCGCGATTGGTCACTGACCAATCAAAAACAGGTATCTGTATGGCGCATCTCTTATTTATAGGTCTCTAATAACGAGTAAAGGCCGTGGCAGTCTCGTGGCACATAGAAAAACTTAAGCTGGCCACACACACTTTTTCCTAACAGTAACAGTAGGATTTCGACCTATCGCGTTGCTCGATTCGGGAACGTACGGCCGTACGTTCCCGAATCGAGCAACGCGATTGGTCGAAACTCTACTGTTACTGTTACGAAAAAGTGTGTGTCCGGGGCCTTAAGCAGTAAAACTGAAGCAGTAAGCAAATCAGCCAATCACAGTCAAAAACTTAAGACATAACATAAGCGGTAACGAATCAGTACCGTTGATTTCCTTACTGCTTACGTCTTACTGCTTAAGTTTTTCTATGTGCCAAGGCCCTTAAGCGTCGTCTACAATGGCAGCCGGAGTATGCAGTAAGACGCAAGCAGTAAGCCATTGACCAACCACAGTCGATTATTCTTGAATTGTAAAAATCCCATTAGTCAATAACTTACTGCTTACGTCTTACTGTATACTCCTGCTGCCATTGTAGGCTGCGTTTCGCTATTCACTCGCAGTACTGGCAGCACTGTAAATGTGTTCCAATATACGCGGCAGTAAGCTGTCAAAGCGTTTTCGTGTTCATGTGACGTCATAGATTTTGTCGTCACTTCCTACTTTCATTACTGCGGCTCGCGAGGTGAGGCATTCGCAGTAAAAACATGGCGGCTATGGCGGCACCTTTGGAAGAATTGGTCCTTGTGGACCTGGACGGCAACAACGAGAAATATACAGTAATCGTTAGTCACGTACAGTGATCGGCAAAAATTCAGTTTTTAGTAATGATATCGGCGGTTATTTTTAATTAATCAAAAATAAAACATTTGAATGTTTTTAATTTTAATTAACAAAAAATTGGTAATTAATAAAATACTAAGCTCTAAATTTAAAATAATTATTAATTGATTGAAAATATAATACTCTGTCTAAAAAATTAATAAATAATCAGAAATATATTGTTCATAATTTAAAAATTGGCCATTATATAAAATAAATTGTAAATTTTTAAAACAATTACTCAAAAAAAATATTTATAATTTTTTAAAAAATTAGTAGTTTTTAAAAAGTAAATTATTTGAACAATTAGTAGATAATTATTAGAAAATATATTACTAATTTTTTTAGAAAATTAGCATTTATTAATTTTGTAAAGTATCCGTTTTTAGGAGTATATTAGTTGCAGTAGAAAAGAAACGATGACGTTAACTATACTAAATAATTTTTTCATACTGAAAATTCGTGTTTTTTGGGAAAATTTGCAATTACTAGATAAACTATAAACGTGCTTTGCACGCTCCCCCCCCCCTCAACGGTACCCCTTTCCCCCAATTTAATTATAATAATAATTATAAACAAATAATTGTTAATTTTATGTGTTCATATGGGTCCTAAGGCCAGCTCAGCGAGGACAGAAACCTCGCGTAGAGCAAAAGGGCAAAAGCTGGCTTGATCTCGATGTTCAGTACGCATAGAGACTGCGAAAGCACGGCCTATCGATCCTTTTGGCTTGAAGAGTTTTCAGCAAGAGGTGTCAGAAAAGTTACCACAGGGATAACTGGCTTGTGGCGGCCAAGCGTTCATAGCGACGTCGCTTTTTGATCCTTCGATGTCGGAAATAATTACGGCATTCTTTGCGGTTTGGCATCGCGTTTTAATGGCGGCGATTATCGATACGCGGGAATATTTGTTTCTCGGAACATTGCGAAGTATCCGAGTATGATTGCACCGCTGGATGAAGCACCCAGGAATGCTGCGCGCGGATTACATTGATCGAAGGAGATGCCTCGTTATAAGCACCACGCGGTCTAATTTCAACAATTAAATCCTGCAAATGATCCGAACGTTACGTTCGGAATAATAGCTATAAATATTTATGTGTATTTTTCTTATTTATTCAGATATTTCTTGATATAAATAATTCGTTTCTAACTTGACGTTGGTTACCTAGAAAAACTTAATAACTGAATCAAATGATCTCACTCTAGATAAAGCAACATATATAATTTTCGTTGATTAAACACATCTTTTCTTCAATCACACCAACTTTATCAAACATTTAAGTTTGAGAATTATTGTTTTTTTTTCACAAAATTATATTTTTTAATATAAATAAAGTTTAATTGTTTATTATCGACTTTCTTTGAATGTTTTTTCTGTTTTTTTATTGCTTCTTTTAAAAACCTTATATGTACAAAAAAGGTTAAAATATAAAGTTTTAAAAATTCGCAAATATTTGAGTCCGCCATATTGGATTTATTTTTTGGAATTTTTAAAATTTGTTACAATATGCAAATTCTACACCAACAATACCACATATATACAAAAAGGTCTAAAAAAATATTGATAATAAAGTACTTTTGAATCGGGGGATCACTTTTCGGGGGATCACATTGGATTTTTTAAATAAGAAATTACATTAATAAGAGATTTTCAATTTTCCACCGAGATGACTGGGAAGTACAAGTAAGGTAAATGTCCCAATTAGTGACGGTGTCCCAATTTATGACAATCGCACCCATTTTCCTTAATAAATCAACTAATACGGATCCAA
Organism: Temnothorax nylanderi; assembly: GCF_030848795.1. Taxonomy (NCBI): domain Eukaryota; kingdom Metazoa; phylum Arthropoda; class Insecta; order Hymenoptera; family Formicidae; genus Temnothorax; species Temnothorax nylanderi. The sequence goes on along the minus strand of NW_027249465.1, from coordinate 89,295 downwards.
TATTTATTCTAAATATCTATTCAAACTCTAAATTTTATTTATATTCGATTATAATACATTTTGAATAAAATTAAAAACCGTAATGAATGTTAAAACATCATAATTACAAGCGTACACTGACGGCGACAGTCTGAACGCAGTTGCTCTCCGTCATCTTAGAAACTGACAGTTGATTCGAGATGTCTGTTTGCTGGGTCTATGCAGTTATGCTTTAAATAACTTGAAGTAAGTGAATTGTTTTGTCAAGTCGAGAGAAAGTTAAGAATATTTCTAAGCAGAAAAATATCAAGGTTCGTAATTTTCGTAGTTAATTCATATATGTCACTAATCGGTATTAGAATATCTATTTGTTCCTATTACTGACAACTCCGAAATAAATACATATAAAATGATATAAACGTATCTATTTCTAAAAAGAACATGTAGTTTATAAATCTTATTCATTATAAAGTTAAAAAATAGCATCAATATCATAACTTACCTCTGTACAATTTAATAAATAGTATAAATGTAAGTTCTTAACCTATAAGTTATCATGTTTAAGTCAGTAATAGGAACACTCATATAATTCTGTACCAATTTATGATATTCGAGTAACTATTACTGTTCCGAAGAGAAAACTGTCACGGGAGGAGGAGGCTCCTTAACCTCTACAAGACCGGCCCCTTTTTTGGACGATCTTTTTAGTTTTAGTGCTAGAACATTTTTGTCCTTGTCAGTTGAACTACGAAAAAGACGGCGCCACTCCAACGCCTAATATTAGGCTTCCAGTCCCGGGGAGAGGTTAGTGTGACTCCCGCAAAAGTGTGAGTACCTGGCGATGCCGGCGATAAATAAATTGTGTTAAATACAAAACGGTATTATTAAATGTGTTTAATATTTCTTATAAAAACAGTAATATCAGTAATATATAATCAGTAATAAGAATGTTAATATATATACCTTTTGTCAGTAATAGGGACGTTTATATGTTTGTCGCCTGTCAGTAATAGAGGCATGTATATATATTATAAATTGGGACAAAACCAAACTGAAATGTCACTAAATGGTACTTCAGCTACTTTTGAGAAAATATTATAAACAAATTAAAATCTGTCCATAAATAAAAAAAAAGATAACACAATTAAAATCACAAATGTTCAAGCTGTCTAACAAAATCAATTTTGTATAGGGGAGACCGGGGCTAAACCGCCAACGGGGTTGAACCGCCAAATCAAATATCTCGGAACCTGTATATTGTGCGAACTCGCTATTAACATTGTAAACGCTGCTTATGGTACCCATGTGACCAACGGAGTTTCGGCAGGTTACCTGCCGTGTTATGATTTTTACGAGGGCAAACGTGTTTTCGGAAGGTGAAAGTAAAATTTTCTGCGCGTGGAAATATTGTAATATCTGCAATAATGTTTGCTCTCCAAATCTCGAGGTACGTGATTATAAAGAGTAATGCATGCTGAACACGAATCCAGTGTGGTTTTTTCATTATCGTTGATGTCTAATATTTCGTGGGCGATCAAACCTGAAACTTATGTTTGGGGCTTATCCGCCAGTAAGCACCCGGGGCTGGTCCGCCAGTCTCGTCACTGTGGCGCGCCGGGCGCACGACTTCAGCTCACGGCGATTTCAGGTTAGGTTTCCCTCGAGCGTGATTCTGTCTTCCCTTGCACGTGCGTCAGTTTGTGTAGGAGGGAAATGGTACGCACGTATCGTCGCAAAACGGGTGTTTTGGCCGACCGAAAAGATGGCGGACCGTTGTTTTCGAGATCGCTCACGCTCACGGCACGTCGGCGAGGTACGGCGAGGCACGGCACGGCTCTGAGATCCCGCGATTTCCGCGCGAGAGTTGACATGCCGCGCGCGCTGTAGATCGTCCCGACTCCCGGCCGCGGTAAATCGTCGTTGTTGGTCGTTGTGTCAGTGACAGTCGCGCGTGCGACCGCATCGTCCAGCGTTCGCCGCATCGTCTCGGCGTCATTGTCGCCGCCGTTGTAGTGGTGGTGGTGTCGGTGGTGGTCATCGTCGTCGTCGTCGTCGTCGTCGTCGTGGTCATCGTCATCGTCGTCGTCGTCGTCGTCGTCGTCGTCGTCGTCGTCGTGGTCGTGGCCGTTGTCGTCGTGGTGGTCGTGGCCGTCGTCGTCGTGGTGGTCGTGGCCGTCGTCGTCGTGGTGGTCATGGCCGTCGTCGTCGTCGTCGTCGGCACGTCGAGGAATCGGCGCGAGAACGCCGTCGAGTCGGTAAAATGGTCGCGCTCCACCGCGAGCTTTTCTAACCCCCCTGTCGCTATTTATCGCTCTCCCGCGAGAAACGCGGCTTGGTTAGGTTGCTCGAGGGTCCGCGCTGATCCTATGGCACCGGAACGCCGTCACGCGTATTCCCCGTGGTTGCCCGCGTTGACAATGTGACGTGCCGTTGGGGAGTTTACGATTTGGTTAACCTCTGTATTCACGTGCCTAAATTGTTTTATGGAATAGGTAAAACAATTATTTTTTAATAATGTTTTGCATAAAAATTTTAAATAAATTTTTATATTTTTCTCTTAAAAAACAATTATTAAAATGTATTCTATCATTTTTCAGGATTAGATGTACGTATATGTATTGAAAATGCAGTGTGGCGGATTAGCCCCGGGGGGTGGCGGTTCAACCCCGGCATTTTTGAGATTTCAATTTTTCCACCGTTGTCGTTTTTGCTCTATACCGGTTAAACAAAGCAACATAGATAAAAATTTCCTACATAAATTTTGTAGCTAAAGGTTCACTCTTTACAGTGGTATACCACATTTAACTAAAATTATTTATTTTTTTGTTAAAAATCGGCACCGAAAAAAAACTGGCGGTTTAGCCCCGGTCTCCCCTACTTTCTTTAACATGTATATTATTAATTTATCAATTTATTATTATAATGAGGTTACTACGTCACTAATTGGGACATTTACCTTAGCGCTAGTAATACGCTTAACAGGTTTTGACCAATCGCGTATATCCGTCCCCTTCGTCTTGCCCAGTATCTTTGATTATAATATTGTCAGTTACCTCATGTTCATACTTGTTTTTGCCAAGACAACTTGTTTCAGAGTCAAGGATAAAAAATTATTTTTATTTAATTGTTAATTTTTTGAAAAATTAAAAAATATTTGTTTTTTATTATTATTTTTTAGAAAACTAGACACCACAGACGCGCGCTTCGCGCGCGCTATTTAGCTTTAACATTATGCTATTACTATTACACTATTAACTTCTTGATACACAACTGTCAAAATATACGATGACAGCTGCAAATGAAGTAAGCGCAGCGAGAGAACCAATTGGCATCGCGGAAAAGCGGCAACAATAAACTTCGAGATATGCGAGTATCGACTTAACATGCCTTTTTTTTAGAAAGGATTAGAAATTATTTTTATTCAATTATTTATTTTTGAAAAATTAGTTATAATTCTCGATTTATTATTAAATTTTCTAAGAATTAAAAAATAATGTTAAACATTAATAATTTTTGTAGAAATAATCTTTTTTTGAAATTATTTACAAATTGTTAGGTAAATAAAAATAAGTTAAAAAAATGTTATTTTTTTGGCACTTAAGGGGATGCTGGAGCCGCAGGCGAACTCGATCAGCGTCGATAAAGAAGTGCTCACCGACTATATCTGTCCTTGTATAGACAAAGATATAGACAAGGATAGCACGCTACATTGCACGCACACATACGCACGATACACATCGACATTATACTTTTATATTACGCTTCCAAATCTTGATTTGGGGGGTTTATCGATGTTTTTATTGTTGTGCAATTCAGGGGAACTTGTTTTCGCGTTCGTACCAATGGTATATCTCTTATATGAAATACATCTTGTGACGAGCTGACAGCTCGCCGCTACTCGAGACGCCATATTGGGATAAAAGTAGATAAGGAAATCTGTACTTCCGTAATTTTTTCTCGTTTTCTATATAAAATCGGAGTTCCCCTGAATCATTAATGTATGTACTGCAATTCTGGAGAAGGATTTTTAATTCTGTCAAATATTAACGACGCTACGTGCCGACAACAAAATGCCGGTAAAACAGACGGCTCCAGCATCCCCTTAATATATTGTATTTTGGCTTATTAATGATTGCTTTGACATTTAAAAAATAAATAATGAAAATTTTTTTTGCCGATCACTGGTCACGAAGATGCGGAAAAAGCCCGAAAAGGTTACTAAATTAATATAATTAATATAATAATAAATAATTTCGATATTTTCATAAATCTGAAAAGTGATTCTTTTTTATATAATTAGAATAGGTGCTCCTATCGTCGTGTCACGACGTGTCTAAGATAGGTTAAGATAGGTTATATTTCTTTCTTATACATAACAACAGTCGCAGTACTGCGGATATCGTTCCGTTATTGCAGTGTTATATGCGGTAAAAGCAACAGAAGTAATTACGGAACAATCTTGCAACTGTGCTCAATGACGTCACATCGTCAGTACTTACAGTGAATACAGAAACGCAGCCGTAGACGACGCTTTAAGCTGGCCACACACACTTTCCGTAGAACGTAACAGTAGGATTTCGACCAATCGCGTTACTCGATTGGTCGAAACTTTACTGTTACTGTTACGAAAAAGTGTGTCCGGGGCTTTACAGAATCACACTACTGTACCGTTGATTACTGCTTACGTCTTACTGCTTAAGTTTTTCTATGTGCCCGGGCCTTAAGCGATAGCTCCAATCAAAAGTGCTCCATATATGCGGTGAGACGGCAAGCTGCTTTTGCCGGAGCTTGCCGGAGCCCGACCTGCGCCTGGCTCCTGATTGAACACCGCAACATTTGCCGGAGCTCAACCGCATATATAGAGTTTTAGCATTAAAATCATGTTTCCTCGAAAACGGCAGCATTACAGTTCAAAAATATTAATGTATTGGGTGTACAACTTAATTCGGTCCGTTTTTTGCTTGAAAAACGCATTTATTTGAACGATAAAATGAATTAATACCTTATTCAAAGTACCGTCCATCGCTAGCCACTACTTTTTCCCATCTTTCTGGCAATTTATGGATTCCGTCGCGGAAGAAGCGTTCATCTTTTGAAGCCAAGAATTAATCGAGCCAATTTTTGATACCCTGTTCTGAAGTGAAGCGTATTCCAGTCACAGCGTTCTGCATCGATCGAAACAAATGGTAGTCGGAAGGGGCAAGGTCTGGGCTATAAGGCGGGTGAGCCAGAACTTCCCATCCGATATTTTCCAAATAGTTTTTAACCGGAACAGCAACATGAGGCCGAGCGTTGTCATGGTGAAAGATTATGGATTCGTGTCTGGTCACATATTCTGGACGTTTTTCGGCTATAGCTCGCTTTAAACTAGGGCTCTGATTTTATTCCGTTTTTCGAATAAACGTTTAAACGTGAAACGTTTATCCGTTTACATTTTCTTCCAGAAAAACGTTTACGTTTAAACGTTTAGTAAACGTTTAGTAAACGTTTAGTAAACGTTTAGTAAACGTTTAGTAAACGTTTAGTAAACATTTAATAAACGCTTAGTAAACGCTTAGTAAACGCTTAGTAAACGTTTAGTAATCATCACTGAGAAAATTATACATTGTTATTTCGTGCGTGCGTGCATGCGTACGTACGAACGTGCGTGCATGCGCTCGCTCTCACTCGCGGATGTCGTCGATGATGCGAGCACGCGTGACAAAAACTTGTCGAACTGTGTCGTTCCCTCGTGCTTTTGTCTGCCCCTATTTGCTCCCCCCCTCCCCCGCGTCAAAATTAGGACTCGCTATTATTTAAACAAAAACTCATTTACTCGTATATTTAGTAAGTACATTCATTTATGAGTAGAAGAGTGTTTTACAAAATTAACTATTATTTATATGCTTTATTTCATTTTAAGTCAAAATTGCATCCAAATCTGAACAAAAGAATACTTTTTTATACCGTTTTTGTTTAACAGTGCGTCATATTAACAACAATATGTAATAACAATAATCTAAAAACAATCATTAATTGTGATTTATTCTTGCTTTTATACCAGCATCCGAATGCGTATTCGTTTTGTTCCAAGTCCAAGAAATGCAAGCAGCGCGAACAAATCTAATTACTTCTGATTTATTGAATAAAAATGACTAAATCGTTTCCGTTACTGTAAAAATGTGACGACGTCACCGGAAAGAAAGTAACGGTAACGATATTACAAATAATACATTACTTCCCAACTCTGACTATATTTGTAATAAATATTTTATTAATAAAGTACATTCAAAAATAAAACACTTAAGAAAGGGATAATAAACGTTTACAGAAAAACGTGAAAATATTCGGAAAAACGTTTTTAGTAAACGGATATGCTATAAATATACGTGTAAACGTTTAAACGTTTATCAGGCCCTAGACTTAAAACACGTGTATTCGGAAAAACGTTTCCAATAAACGGATATGCTAATTATACGTATAAACGTGTTTCCGTTTAAACGTATAATAGCGAGCCCTACTTTAAACGGATCAATTGTTGCCTGTAGAAGTCTCCCGTGATGGTTTGACCAGGTTTTAGCAGCTCATAGTGGATCACACCAGAGATCCCAGGTTTAGGTCGCTGCTGCATAGCCGTGGCTGTGGAGGGGATAGGATCGCGTCACGTGACGCTGACGCACACAAGCCAAGCGCCCCGTGTACATGTGCGCTCGGCGTTCGGCCAGCCTCGGCCAGCTAGAGAGAGCAAACATGCTATGCTCTTTCTCTTTCTCTCTTGAACCGGCGCGTCGTCAGCCACGCGGACGAAATACGTATATTAACGGCTTGACTGTCGCGTGCCTCTTTCTACACTACATGCGATCAGATGCGATACACTATCATATCGCTTAATGATTTTACAATTTAGAAGTTATAATCATTAATTAATTAAATTATAATTTCTTGTGTATATAAAAAGTATTAACTTAAAATTAAGGAAGTAAAGGATAGAAAAAGAAAATGAAATCCACTCTTGGCCAACGTGTACGTCTTTTTCTTACAAAATCATCTGTTAGTAATTTAAAAAGATGATTTATAATTAGCACAATAAAATGTAAACAAAGAATTTATATTAAGGTTTTATTACATGCTAGTGGATAAATTATTCTAATAATATATTTGTTATTTTACTAATAGAAAATATATGTAATAAAATAAAAGAGAGAAATTATTTTTACAACAAAATAAATAATTTTTTAAAGCTGAAGGTTTATTTGAGCCAACGCATGATATTTCCATACAATGTACTTATTTAAGATTTCATATTTGAATATGGTTCGTCTTTTCATTTGGAATTAATGATTAAAGTAACAAAATTATCGATTTATGGTAAAATTAAGAAAAATATCGAGTAAAAGTAATTAAGCAAGGAACAAATATTTCTGTTATGTAAATTTTTTTTTAATAGACGACGTACACATTGTTGCTCAACGGAAACCGCGAGAAGGTGGTGGTCTCTTCCGTCGGTAGGAAATGTAAAAGATTATTTTCTTTAATATAATATTAAAGAAAATAACTTCTACATTTCCAATGAATGAATGAATGAATGAATGAATGAATATTTAACGTAAATAGGATAGAAGATAGGTAGAAATAGATAGAATAGATAGAATAAAGGATAGTTAAAAGGATAGACACAAGATAGATATAAAAGAATAAATAAAATAGAAAAGAATATAAAGGATAGAGAATAGAAAAGCAAAAGTAATATATAGAGAATATTATAATAATTTTAAGATCACTTTACACAATTTATAATTAACAGAATGTGGAATAAAATCATATATATGTATATAGAAAAAATTACATTTATAAATGTATGCATACATTCATAAATAAATTGTTTTCTATATTATACGATGCAAAAAATTATTAACATAATTGTATTCTTTATCTGTTGTGAATTATAAATTGTGTAAAGTGACCTTTATACAAGAAGTACTAAATAATTTAAACCGTTTCGATTTTTTTAAATAAATATCGATAATAAAATGGCTATGAGAGTCAGACGCTGTTATCGGTGCGTAAGTGATCAAAATCACTAATTTATTCCAAGTAAATTACAATCGAACGTTTCGGCTCAACACTTCGAGCCATCTTCAGCGATGTCAAATTACGAAAATTAAAATGTTACAAAGTTCTCCATTCCAACGTGGTAAGTTTCCTTGTTTGGAGATTTCAGGAAACGAAATTGAAAAAGACTACAAGATCCATATCTGTAAAGATAGTTACCCTGTTACATCAAGTATTCAATTAAAAAATCCATGGCAACTCACCAAGTAGTCTGGAGAACGAATGCATCAGAACAAGCCTTAACGAGGCGAGAATATAAATGCGGAGTGAACATCACAAAGAAAAATAATCTGTACTCAGGGATTCTGAGATCCCGACGGCACAACGCACGAAACGGTATTAACAGGAAAAATGTCTTAAGTCAAAAATATAAACGTGTAGGTCAAGCAAGTAAGAAATAAAACTAATAAATATTCCGTGTATAAACAATGAAAATTATAAACGTGTAGGTCAAGCAAGTAAGAAATAAAACTAAATATTCTATGTATAAACAATGACAGGTGAAACGACGCAAAATGTTTATGGACATGGTTTACAATTTGTTTAGAATAAACACGTATGCATGGTGCATAAACTCTGTATCGGTTTGCAAGTTGAGACTATTCTTTTGTATAGCTTAATATGTGACATCTCTGAAACAAGTCGTTTTCCTAAAAATTGTTCCTTATCTGGAATTTCAACGTTCTCCCAATCAAATTCGTGGTCGAAATTGATTCTATGTTCGGTAATGCCGGACTGGGTTGTTGTATTTCTCCGAATATGGTTACGATGTTCCGAAATTCTCGTTTTTAATTGCAGCCTCATCGTCTGACCAACATATGACGCGTCGCAATTCTTACATGAAATTTTATACACCACATTTTTATTTGATTGGATAGGGAGAATATCCTTCTGCACTTTAATAAACTTCTGAAGTTTATTCAGACTATAAAACGACAAGTTGACATTAGCATCTGTAACAACTCTTTTAAATTTCTCGGATATATTAGAGACATATGGTACTGTAAACCATTTACATTGCCTCTCTTCGTTCGTAGATGAAGATTCATTCTGTTTACGAGTGCATTTGTTTAACAAAGATTTAATTCTAGTATTAACAGTGTTAAAAATGAATGTCAACGGGTAGTCGTTCTCTAAGAGAGTGTCTATTACGAATTTCAAATTTTTTAAATAGTATTTCGGATGTGAAAGTAAGAATGCCCTATCAACCATGCCCATAACTGTGCCTCTTTTTTAGGAAATAGGGTGCTGCGAGATAAAAAATTAAGATAGCGGCCCGAGAACGTCGGTTTGTGAAACCAGTCGAATTCAAGCACATTATTGTTTGGTTCTCCCATGGGCTCTCCGTTGTCTCCCATCATTGTGGATACAGGTATCGACGAAGTGTTGAGCCGAAACGTTCGATTGTAATTTACTTGGAATAAATTAGTGATTTTGATCACTTACGCGCCGATAACAGCGTCTGACTCTCATAGCCATTTTATTATCGATATTTATTTAAAAAATCGAAACGGTTTAAATTATTTAGTACTTCTTGTATAAAGGTCACTTTACACAATTTATAATTCACAACAGATAAAGAATACAATTATGTTAATAATTTTTTGCATCGTATAATATAGAAAACAATTCATTTATGAATGTATGCATACATTTATAAATGTAATTTTTTCTATATACATATATATGATTTTATTCCACATTCTGTTAATTATAAATTGTGTAAAGTGATCTTAAAATTATTATAATATTCTCTATATATTACTTTTGCTTTTCTATTCTCTATCCTTTATATTCTTTTCTATTTTATTTATTCTTTTATATCTATCTTGTGTCTATCCTTTTAACTATCCTTTATTCTATCTATTCTATCTATTTCTACCTATCTTCTATCCTATTTACGTTAAATATTTATTCATTCATTCATTCATTCATTCATTGGAAATGTAGAAGTTATTTTCTTTAATATTATATTAAAGAAAATAATCTTTTACATTTCCTACCGACGGAAGAGACCACCACCTTCTCGCGGTTTCCGTTGAGCAACAATGTGTACGTCGTCTATTAAAAAAAAATTTACATAACAGAAATATTTGTTCCTTGCTTAATTACTTTTACTCGATATTTTTCTTAATTTTACCATAAATCGATAATTTTGTTATTTTAATCATTAATTCCAAATGAAAAGACGAACCATATTCAAATATGAAATCTTAAATAAGTACATTGTATGGAAATATCATGCGTTGGCTCAAATAAACCTTCAGCTTTATTTAAAAAATTATTTATTTTGTTGTAAAAATAATTTCTCTCTTTTATTTTATTACATATATTTTCTATTAGTAAAATAACAAATATAGTATTAGAATAATTTATCCACTAGCATGTAATAAAACCTTAATATAAATTCTTTGTTTACATTTTATTGTGCTAATTATAAATCATCTTTTTAAATTACTAACAGATGATTTTGTAAGAAAAAGACGTACACGTTGGCCAAGAGTGGATTTCATTTTCTTTTTCTATCCTTTACTTCCTTAATTTTAAGTTAATACTTTTTATATACACAAGAAATTATAATTTAATTAATTAATGATTATAACTTCTAAATTGTAAAATCATTAAGCGATATGATAGTGTATCGCATCTGATCGCATGTAGTATAGAAAGAGGCACGCGACAGTCAAGCCGTTAATATACGTATTTCGTTCGCGTGGCTGACGACGCGCCGGTTCAAGAGAGAAAGAGAAAGAGCATAGCATGTTTGCTCTCTCTAGCTGGCCGAGGCTGGCCGAACGCCGAGCGCACATGTACACGGGGCGCTTGGCTTGTGTGCGTCAGCGTCACGTGACGCGATCCTATCCCCTCCACAGCCACGGCTATGCAGCAGCGACCTAAACCTGGGATCTCTGGATCACACCCTTCTGATCCCACCAAATACAGAGCATTACCTTGGCACCATGGATATTCGGCTTCGGCGTTGATGTTCCCGGTTGGCCGGGCTTTACATACGATTTTTTTCGTTTCGGGTTGTCGTAGTGAATCCATTTTTCACCCCCGGTAATGATTCGATGCAGAAAAGACTTCTTTTTGTACCGTTCAAGCAACATTTCGGACATGCAAAATCGTCGTTCGATATCTCTCGGTTTCAATTCATATGGGACCCAATTTCCTTGCTTTTGGATGTATCCCGCGGCTTTGAGTCGTTTCGAAATAGCTTGTTGAGTAACTTCCAATGTTTTTGCGAGCTCTTCTTGCGTTTGACACGAATCTTGATCGAGTAATGTTTTTAATTCTTCATCTTCAAACTTTTTCGGTTGACCCGAACGCTCTTTGTCTTCCACACTAAAATCACCACTTTTAAATCGTCGAAACCATTCTCTGCAAGATTTATCCGATGGTGCAGATTCACCATACACTTCCACAAGCATTCGATGCGCTTCAGCTGCACTTTTCTTCCAATTGAAACAGAAAATCAAAACTTCCCGCAAATGGTGCTTATTTGGAACGAAACTCGACATTTTCAACGCAGTAAAAATTAAACTTGTTGTGCAAAACTCAAAGACTTGCAAACAATATTTGGTTGACAGATGTTGACACTTCACGATACAGCAAAAATCAGCTGTCGCCGTCAACCATTTATAGCACCTAGAGCCATCTTTTGAAAACGGACCGAACTAAGTTGTACACCCAATAATTGGTTAATTCTTACGGTACGTCTTAAGGAGAATTTTCATTTGCAGTAAAATGCTGTAGCAGCGAGCAGCAGTTTATGAATTTCCTAAAAATTATTTAGTAATTTCTAGGAAATTACTAAACTTACTTAGTAATTTCTAGGAAATTACTAAACTTTCCTAGAAATTACTAAACTGTTGCTCGCTGCTACAGCATTTTACTGCAAATGAAAATTCACCATTACGTTACTGCTATGTATCAATTCGTGTGTGTAGGCCTTTAGGCCCTGCGCGCAATAGAGCACGTTTTACGAATAAGAATAAATATTAAACATTAGGAATCAGAATTGGAAATAAGAAATTAATTAAATATAATTAAACATAACACAATAATCGCGTTTCGACCGCCAATGCGCCTTCCGGCCCGGTCTACAATGAGTGTTGTAAGTCGTAAGTCGTAAGAATTGGCCTATCACAGTTCATTATTCTTCGACCGCAAGGAGAATAATGGACTGTGATTGGTCAATTCTTACGACTCACGACTAATGGTGCGATTCCATGGTACGGAACGTATGCGCAATGCGGAATTGGCGGAACGCTCGTGATTGGTTCGACCTCTTTTACGTTCGTTCCGCCGACTTTTATCCGCAAGTTTTTATTTTATCCGCACTGATACGTGCGGAAACTGCGGAAGCCTACTTGTGTCCTTGTGTGCGAGTGTAAAAAGACAAAATATCAGAATCTCAACAGAGATCCGTAAGAATATTATTAAAAACTATTTAAATTTTTGGCTTTGGTGGCAATTGGTGACAATTTTGTAGGTTATGAATGGAATTCGTTAATGTGACAGATGTATTGCATGTATGTACATACGTGTGATTCCGTTCCGCTGAAATCTAATTTGCCGTGTCCCATGGAGCGGAAAATGCGGAAGCGTAGTCTGTACGTGCCAATAATATACACTGTTCCGATAGATACAATGAAAGGATCTATGGAAAACAATCTTGTGATTGGCAAGAGTCAATTGCGCTTCCGCGAATTCCGCTCCATGGGACACGGCAAATTATATTTAAGCGGAACGCAACTGGCGGAATATCTGCGATTGGACAGACTTTATTCCGCCAATTCCGCATTGCGCATACGTTCCGTACCATGGGATCGCACCATTACAACACCCATTGGCCTAGTTTACACCGACCGTTTGATACGCGTACCAAGTACTGTATCCGTATCAAATTCGTATCAAATTTCGGTTTACACCGGGATAACCCGAGATTTGATACGGATTTGATACGGATATAGTACTTGGTACGCGTATCAAACGGTCCGGTGTAGAGAGCCTCATTGACCGCGTTCAGGAAACACAACTGTTGAGTGAGCGCTCATTATGATTGGTTCTTACACTTAGATCCGGAGAAGAACCAAAGGTAAGAACCAATCATATTAAAGAATCACTGACCGCTCACTCAACAGTTGTGTTTCCTGAATGCGGCCATTGTAGACCGGGCATCAAGTGTGTATATAAGGGCCGATATCACAGTCTCCGATTAACGTGATCCTCCGATTAAACTCACTCTGCATCTCTTTCTAACTGTCTTTTCGTCTCTTTCTAGGGGGACAGTTAGAAAGAGATGCAGAGTGAGTTTAATCGGAGGATCACGTTAATCGGAGACTGTGACTCCGTTTACACGGCACCGTTAATCGGGTTTTATAACATCGGTAGTTCTTAGGCCGGTCAATCACAGCTATTCCATTCTTCTGAAGAATGATTACGATTGGTCTTCCTGACAACTACCGATGTTATAAAACCCGATTAACGGTGTCATGTAAACACAGTCTGTGATATCGGCCCTTAGTCTGTTTCTTTTAGCTGCACTGGCTGAACTGGTGTACACTAGTGCAGTAAGTTAGAGTGAAATATATATTATACATATATTGTTTCACTCTAACTTATTGCACTAGTTCAGCCCAGGTCAGTCAGTGCAGCTAAAATAAACAGACCCATTATTATTTCAGTGGGCTCTCTAGGTTAGGTTAGGCTAGGTTAGGCTAGGCTAGGGCTAGGTTAAGTCGCGCTCATCGATAATCGACATAATTATTCGTGCGCTTCGCGATCTCAAGAACACTCGGCTTGATGAACGGAGAGGCGTAAAGATTAGTCTCGGCCAGTCTCGGCGTTTGTATGCGGGCGCAGTGCCTTGACGAGACGCGAGTAGCTTTCAGGACTGACGACGCAATTTCAGGCATCAAACTGACATAACTTCGTCGCGTCGTGCTCGAACGAAGACATCATTCGGAGAAAAATGTCAAAAATCGAGGAGGCGAACGAACACATACGTCAGGCTGAAAAAGCGTAAGCACTCCTTTCGTCCTCCCAGACTCTTTTTGACATTGCCGGATCGCTCAGATGTTTTTGGATAGTCAAGATGTTCCTCTTGTTAAATTTTGTTTTGTCACGCGGTATATAAATTCTAGCATTAGAATTAGAGCCAACGAAACGAGCTCACGCGCACGAACTAATTTAAACTATTTCTTCTCCAAACTTGTAGCTTTGTAAGTTTTTCAAAATCGTATATTATTTATGGGCTAGCTACAGTGTCGAATAAATCTTTGTCTCTTCTAGCTTGAAACTTACTTTCTTGAAGTGGCGGCCCGATTACGAGGTAGCGGCTGACGAGTACTCACACGCAGGTAAGAAAAATATAAAACTATGATAATAAAATAATTGAACAAAGTATATAAATAAGAAGCCAAATGTTTCATCAGTTAAGTTTAAAGAAATTAGCTGATACAAATGTATTAAATGTAGTATCTACTTACAATCTGACATGAAAATTAAGTAAGAAATTATAGTTGCTTGAAATTTTTCAACATATAATAAATTAAGAAATTAATTGCATAAAAACTTTGCGAGGACTCAACAGAATTAAACTTTCTTAATTTTTTCTTTAGCAACATGCTTTCGAATAGCCAAGTCATATGCGCAGTGTAAAGATTGTTTAGTAAAGGCAGCCGACTGTTACAAACAAACCAAAGCGTATCCTTTGATATAATAATGATATAAAAAACGATAATTTCAGATTTTCTGTTTCAGGTGTTGCGCAAATATATCTTTAATAATATGTTAGGTTCATTAAAGAATTCATTTATGTATATCTTGTTTTATCATTATTTTAATGACGAGCTATTTTCATAAAGATATTGAAAAGACACGAAACAAATTTTCCTTTATGTAAACCTAATTATATTTAGTAATGAAACTTTGACCGATAAATGATTCTTGCAAGTAAAATAGAGATATGCCATCTTCGGTTGAGCCAGATCTTTGTAGTTTAATATTTTTTTGTGTGAATTTATATACTTTTTTCTCTACTCATGCTGCATGCCGATTATTTGCTGGTTTTGAAACACAGTTTTTTATTGGAAGAGTAAATTTAACATACTTAAATCAATAATCGATTTAACTTTTTGGTGCTAATTATATTTTTTCCTTAAGTTTCTGTAAGTAAAATTTCACACATTCTCATATATTTCCCTTAAGTCTACAATTTAATGCGAGATAGATGGTTCCATGCAGCAAAGTACGTATCATGTATATACAGTATTTAGATTTTATCACGTATTGTGCGATAATATAAGAATGTAATGTTTTCAGGAGCATCGAGCAAGCTCTGGTCATTTGCAAGGAAATGGGTGATTTGTCCGAGATATCAAAACTAGCTCACAGCGCCTGTAGCCTTTTTCAGCAGCACGGCTCCCCTGAATCAGGCGTAACTGCTCTCGACAAGGCAGCCAAGATGCTGGAAGCTACACAGCCACAACAAGCTCTGGAGCTGTTTAGACGTGCGGCTGATATAATCATGGTAGGCCCTGCCGTTTTATGTCACAAGTCAAAACAAATTATTACAAAAATTCAATTTGAAGAGAGAAAAGGAAGGTTGTCTGAGACTTACAATTAATCATACAAATATATACGTATGTATATTTGTATGATTAAGGGTACCTACATTCAGGGAACTTACTATTAGCATTATTGCGTCAATCTTTATCACTTACTAGATGTAAAACAAGGATAGAATGACGCAATATAAACGATAGCGATGATAGTGCGCTCCCCGAACGAAGCCCAAGTTCGTATGATAAAATTTGAAGAAGTTCAAGAATTTTGAAAACGTTAAAAATTAAATAATTTCACATCCAAATCCATAGTTGAAGAAGTCCTGAAAGAAGATATGTCCGTAGGGCGAGGACAGTCCGCGACACGCGGCGGAATATATGAGTAAAGCTGCAAGACTGCTGGTGAAACTCCAGATGTATGACGAGGCGGCGGACGCAATACGTCGCGAGATTGGCATGTATCAGGATATCAAATATTATCAGTCACTTGGAAGGCTCACTGTGGCATTGGTATTGGTGCAATTGGCGCGAGGTGATCAAGTTGCGGCCGAGAAGGCCTTCAAAGAATGGGGTAACTTCTGCGAGGCCCCCGAAGTACGTGAGAACAAATAATCAATTTAAGTGTAACAAAAAGGAATTTTAGTATTTTAGTAATTAATTAGTAGATATTATTAGTAAAATTTTCTTAATATTGCTCAGCAAAAAGTTGTTTGGCAATCGAAAACTTGCTAATTGCGTAGATAATTGCGATTTATTGATTCTTACAGGTGCAAACGTTGGAGATACTGCTGCAGGCATATGATAACGAGGACGCGGATGCAGCTCGGGCGGCCCTTAATAGTCCCTTTATCAAGCACATGGACGTGGAATACGCCAAGCTAGCACGAGGTTTACCTTTACCACAACAGGAATACGCTATCCCGCCTGCTGGAGTAAGAGCCAACGCCGCGGAATCCTATGTTTCTCCCAATGCGTCCAAGGTCGCTGGACAGGCTACCGTCGAAGCGGAAGTTAACCACGTAAGTTTACGTTTTATCATTATCCACTATTGTACTATAGATATTTCATCATTTCGTCGGGCATACAATAACGATGGTTTGTTGATTTTATAGACGAAGAACGAAGTCAGTGAAACTAGCCAATCAACAGAAAAGATGGTTGAGAAGAAGTCGGAAGTTGCACCACCGCCGAAACCGACACAGAAGCGGGAAGAAGATGATGACTACGAGGGAGGCCTATGCTAATCGTCTTTACATGTAAAAAAAACCCTGCTATATTGCTTATAAACTTTTAACCGTGTAACGCTTGCATGTATATTGAGCGTTTCGTCGAAAGCACATTATTCGCTTCAAGAGAATTTATCTTTCAGCTTAACTCTTAACTCACAGAATTATTAGAATGAAATGTGAAAATGTGAAAAAAGGATAACAATCTGTGTTTTTTATTTATATTTTAAATTTCCATTTAATATTGATATATCAGTCAGTTTAATTCACTTATTAACTTTCTCTCTCTATAGAATTCTTGCAAAAGTTCCAAGATTTAATATAAAAACCCTAAAAATGCCACGTGGAGAGACTATATTTTTGTTGAAAAGACATTATATAGTGTTATTATCAGCTGAAAGAGAAAAATTTAATTATCTTCCTTGATTGTGACAGTACGTAAAAATAATTATCTATACTTTACAAATTACGTCTGAAATAAACCTTTTTCACAATCATCACAAACAAAGGAAATAAACATCTTGATAATTTGGTTTGTTGATGACATCCTGTATATAGTGACGTCGCAAACATAAAGGACGTCTGCATTTTAGTTTTATCTTTACATAGGTGAATGCGTGTGTGTATATATCCTTCAGCAAGCCTCAAGGATTTCCATATTTTTAATTAATTAGCTAACATTGTATATACTTTAATTGGAAGACAAGACATTCCTCAACAAAAACAGAAATATTTAATTTTACAGCACCATCCTAGCGAGATCGTTATACTGAACTGTTATGATTACGAGAGTTTAAGAAAAAAAACACAAATATATCCCAAAACATTGCTGTTTTACTTGCAACCTACAGTCCCTGATAAAAAAAATCCTCTCAAAAAAGCCAGTTTCTGTGAAAGTTGACTCATTACGTGACACTTTTTAGCTTATCCTTCGGATGAGGAAAATTAAGGTGTCTTCTGCTTCTCCTTTGGGCAATACAACACAGATGCTCTAGTTTTAAAATTCTTCTTACTCTTTCTTTTTTTAAACTCTTAAACAGATTATTAATCCTTGCGGATCTTTAATCCTTAACCTTCCTCTTAATCGTCAAACCCATAACGGATGACATTAGCTCTGAAACGAGGAAAAATGTGGGATGAAGGCCGGGCCGGGATCGAACCCAGGACCCAGGTCCTTTCCGTTACTAATCATTCGCGATAGCAGAGCTACACGTCAATCACGTCATCCCTCGTTAGGGCCAAAGCACATAACATGGCGTAGCGATATACGACGGTCGTAGTCCCCGACCTGACAAATAAGGATACGCCAAAGCTTGTGCGTTACTTATGGTTACTTACGTCCACGACTACGACTGTCATATGTGCTTTGGCCCTTACATGACAAGACTCAAATAGGTTATGTTTGTCAGTTGCGCGCATGTCCATTTTTCTTATGGCACATTACGTTCTATTTTAAATACGAGAAAAAGTATAATTAATTAAATAGAGTGGGAAATGGAAGGAAGGAGAGAAAAACTGAAAGAAGAGATACGGAAAGCGCAGGTGAAAATGGCATATTCGTAGTTAAGGGATATACTCACCGGGAAGCTCTCGAATTACACAACGGCAGGCAGACTTACGCGGAAATTGGCCTTGGGTCAGTTGGGACGACGATGAATTCTTCGCGAAATTCATGAACCCACAATAAATCAAATCGCACTGCACTACGAGTACCGAATTCGAATTCGCGATACGTTCCGTCCGTTTCGGTTCCGTACGAATTTTAAACCGAACTAAAGTGGCGCGCGTGACTGTAACTACACTGTAAAGCCTTGTGTACACGATACTAGAAATCGGTCCGAGTTTCGGTTTAAGCCAATCAACTTGCAGCTCTTACAGAAAAGCAGCAGTTTCATTGGCTTAAACCGAAACTCGGACCGGTTTCTAGTATCGTGTACACAAGGCTTAAGGCCCGATCTACAATAGATAGGCCCGATCTACAATAGATAGAGTAAGCTGTAGTAAGCCTCAAGATGTAAGAAATTGACCAATCACAGTCGATTATTCTCCTCACATTCGCCTGTAATTGGTCAATTTCTTACGGCTTGAGGCTTACTACAGCTATTGTAGATACGGACTAAAAGTACGTTTAAATGGGAGCGTCAAGCGCCAAGGTTTTAATTGGTTTTAATCTCATGGAGCCAGCGTATGATGTATGTATACATACATACAACCGGCGTCCGGCGTACAGCGTAAAGCTGGCCACACACACTTTTTCGTAACAGTAACAGTAAAGTTTCGACCAATCGAGTAACGCGATTGGTCGAAATCCTACTGTTACGTTCTACGGAAAGTGTGTGTGCCCAATACTACGTTTACGCGAGCGTTACTTCTGTAGTAACTTACGATAATTCCTTCGCGTAAACGGGATTTTCTTTCGCGTAAACGGGATTTTGTAGTAACTTACGATAATTTACTCCGCGTAAACAGGTGAATTATCATAAGTTACTACAGAAGTAACGCTCGCGTAAACGTAGTACAAGGTCGGTGAGGCCCGGTCTACAATGAGTCGTATGTCGGAGTCGGATGTCGCAACGTAGCCGATGGTCCAATGAGAGAATTTCTTTTTCGGAAACGAATTTTCCTCACTGGACCATCGGCTACGTTCCGACATACGACTCATTGTAGACCGGGCCTAAATGGCGCGTCGATAGCGACGCTACATAAGAGGTCTGTTCTTTGCAGCTGAACTGGCTGCACTAGTTCAGAGTTTATCTTTCTTACACCACATTGGAAGGAAAAGGATGAACTCTGAACTAGTGCAGCCAGTTCAGCTGTAAAAAACCAAAGGTCTTCCGACGGCCGCCATTTTGGATCAAGTGACTGTGTATTAGTGCACGTCGTACAATAGTTGTTACTGTGTGCGTAGTTCGCCATTCGCGGACCTTGGATCAGCTGAGCGTTGTGGTCGCCATTTTGGATCCAAACAGCTCGAAGTGCGGCGGAAGACTTATGTAGCGTCGCTACCGACGCGCCATTTACCGACCTTGTGTGTGCCCTGCTTAAATGCTAAAACTCCAATATGCGATGAGACGGCAAGCTGTGACGCGATAGCCAATAACATCTGGCCGGAGCCCGACCTGCACCTGACTGGTTACCGCAGCATTTCCCGGAGTTTAACCGCATATATGGAGTCTTAAGGCTGATTTATAGAGGCCGTAACCGTTGATTTAAGCCGTAATCTTTAAGAAATTGACCAATCACAGTCGAATGTGAGAAGAACAATCGACTGTAATTGGTCAATTTCTTAAAGATTATGGCTTAAATCAACGGTTACAGCCTCTATAAATAAGCCTTTAAGCCCCTTGCACAATAGGCGATAGCGATAGCGATAAAGTTGCCGACAAAGCTATACCTTTGTTGGCAACTTTGTCGCTGTCGCTATCGCTATCGCTATCGCCTATTGTGCAAGGAGCTTTATAAAGCCTTGTGTACACGATACTAGAAATCGATCCGAGTTTCGGTTTAAGCCAATCAACTTGCAGCTCTTACAGAAAAGCAGCAGTTTCATTGGCTTAAACCGAAACTCGGACCGATTTCTAGTATCGTGTACACAAGGCTTAAGGAGGCTCTTACCTCGATCATAAAACAACAGATCTTTATGAAATTAAATTATGTTGTAAAGTGAACCACAACGAACCGATGCCCAAAACTTTAGCATAGGTTGACGATAAAAATTTTAAAAATATCAGTATTGAAATTCGCATTTTTAACACAGGGCATATGGTAAACACTAAAATTTTTATCGGAAGTGATGTATTTTCTTGGCAAGTTTGCGAGCCAGGTAAACAAAAAACTAAGGAATTGTAGTTAAAATAATAATCTTTCTAATGATAAGAAGAAAACTTGGTGTTGACGATGAGTTATAAAAGATATTGTAGTTTTAATATGACGTACGACAGGTTAGGCGAATGATCTTCCGAGTGTCAAAATCGCGCGAAGTTTCAAATGTTGTATTACAAGTAAATAAGTAAAATGCGTTTTTTAAACATCTATATAAACAATAAGTTTCAATTATTTGCCAATCAAACCTTGAAAATCAAAAAGTAAACAATGTTAATTATTCTTTCTAACCTCACTTGCACATGTCTTTTCTCTGCGCTGTATGGTAGCGGCATAATTATTCTCTCGCGCATTGACAACCTTTATTTTCGAGAATTTTCCTTTCATTTTCCCTCTCAGCATTCTCACGTTATATCTTTCTTTTGGCTCCATCTCTTCATCGCATCAATCGCTACAACGCTACACGGCTACACCTCACTTAGCTACAGACTGCTGCAGACGACGTTGTAACACGAGCATGTTATTATTCTGCTCTTTAGCACTGACGTAGTCAACTGACTTATTGTATAAATTTTAATATTTACACTAATAGAACATATAACTTACTCTTACACTATGTAAAAATCATTATTTATTTTTTTATTTAATTTTCCGATAATTTTATAACCAATTATTAATGATAATTTTTCGGTTGCTACATTGATTAGAGCAGCCGGGTAAGAGCCTCCTTAAGGGGATCCTGGAGTGACAGCGACAAGGCATAATCGGTCTAAGCAATATCTTTGAATTGGCTGAACAGAATGGAAAATCCTTTTACACGATTAAAGTACGCACAAAAATGTAGAGGGCTGTACATGATTTTTTCTGATAAACTAAAAAAAATTTTATTTTTATAAATATTGTCTTCACCTGACGACAATATTTGCTTTATACAAAAATTCTGCAGTTTTTCTATAGAAAATAGTGATGCAGCCCTCTACAAAAAACTGTCAGGAATAATATCGTGCAATTAGAAGTAAGATTTGAAGCCTAAAAAGAAAGATATTACTTAGACCAGTGGAAGATGCAAGGTTAGGTGCTATCCTTGTCTATATCCTTGTCTATACAAGGACAGATATAGTCGGTGAGCACTTCTTTATCGACGCTGATCGAGTTCGCCTGCGGCTCCAGCATCCCCTTAAGGCCATTGCACGTAACAAAGTTTAAGACCCGATCTACAATGGATGTTTTAAGTCGTAAGTCGTAAGAATTGGCCAATCACAGTTCATTATTCTTCGACCGCAAGAAGAATAATGGACTGTGATTGATCAATTCTTACGACTTACGACTTACCACACCCATTGTAGATCGGGTCTTAATCATAATTGTAAGGCTGTAAGAAAATAGACCAATCACAGTCGATTATTTTCCTTGAGCTCGAAGAATAATCGAGTGTGATTGGTCTATTTTCTTACGACCTTACGATTATGACTAAAACTTTGTTACTTGCAATGGCCTTTAGGGTGCTTTAGACCCGATCTACAATGGATGTTTTAAGTCGTAAATCGTAAGAATTGGCCAATCACAGTTCATTATTCTTCGACCGCAAGGAGAATAATGGACTGTGATTGGTCAATTCTTACGACTTACGACTTACAACACCCATTGTAGATCGGGTCTTACACGGCGCTGTTTTTATTCGCTTTGAGCAAGCTTCTTAGGCTGTTTCCACTGAGCGCATCACGCGTCGCGTCATCACAAGTTAACCAATCAACACATCCCATTTTATTACATTACTTGTGACGGGATCAAAATGTGATGTTTTGATTGGTTAACTCGGATGACGCGACGCGTAACGCGCTCAGTGGAAACTCAGCCTTATGCCCATATCACACTAGCGATTAGGCGATTGCGTTTACGTTTGCGTTTACGTCTTTTGTCCAATCAGAACGGAAATCGTGAATCGCAATCGCCAGCAGCTACTTTCTGATTGGTCAGGAGACGTAAACGCAAACGTAAACGCAATCGTCAATCGCTAGTGTGATACGGGCATTAAGCCGTGATCAGACTACGGATTGGGATTGAGATTGGATTGAAATTTGACCAATTAGAGCAAAGTTCACTAAACTTGAAGTTAGTTTTCTTTATTCTGATTGATTAAATTTCAATCCAATCTCAATCCCAATCCGTAGTCTGATCACGGCTTTAGAGCCGTGGCACATAGAAAAACTTAAGCAATAAAACTGAAGCAGTAAGCAAATCAGCCAATCACAGTCAAGAACTTAAGGCACGGCCCTAAGCGGTAGCGAATCCATTCCGTTGATTTCCTTACTGCTTAAGTTTTACTGCTTAAGTTTTAATTTCTATGTGCCACGGCCTTTAAGCAGGGCACACACACTTTTCGTAGAACGTAACAGTAAGGTTTCGACCAATCGTGTTGCTCGATTCTTACTTCTATGGTTACAGATGGCCGAATTGAGCAACGCGATTGGTAGAAACTTTACTGTTACGTCTTACGGAAAATGTGTGTGGTCAGCATTAGGGCCGACAGGAACAGCTGACGAGACACGGTGGAGACCCCGCGGCAAGCCGTGAACTACAAATCGTAAAATCCGTATTACGGCCAAAATAATGAGAAAATCGACTTTAACCGCGATATTCGTAATCAGCAGCATCGCCTTCAAACTGCTACAGAGCGATTTTTTTGAAAATAATGGTCAAAATAAATTTTCGAGTATTCATACCGATTTAATTCCTTTTTGCCAATATTATTATTTTATAAATATTAGCTAATCAATGATGATCAATGTGACGTTGGACAACGGAAATGTATATAACTTTCATAAATCTTTAATAAATAGAGAAAACCCTAAGAGCAAAAAGTCGACTTTAAGTCGACTTTCACTGAAACTGACTTGGCAGAGAAGTCGACTTTTTTAAGGACAAAAGTCAACTTCAAGTCGACTTGAAGTCGGCGAATGTCGCAAAAACCACCGACTTAAAAAGTCGACTTCCCGTCATGACAGGAAGTCGACTTCCCGTCATGACGAAAAGTCGACTTCCCGCTAACTTTTAAAGTCGATAAAATAAACCGCCGCGTACGTCTGGAGGTCGGTTGTGTATCTTGAAACGAGGTGAAAATGACAAAAGTTAACAGATTTTACTAGATTTTGATAAATAAAATCGTAGATACGCTAATGAATTTTCTCACTTTTGTAATTTTTACCTCACATTATTTCAAAATACACAATCGACCCCTTACTGGAGGGCTAAAACTGATGCATTTCGATTTTTTTTCATATATAAAATAATTTAATTATCTAAAAAACTGTATAATTACAATCCTAATGTTTTATTCTTAATTACAAAGGCGGCCATATCTGTGCCACTTCTGCATGCGCGGATTCCGGCAACCACTTCTGGTAAGCTGACAACAGAACTAAAATTAAAACATTCCAGCGTTAATCGCGAAACAATATGCAAAATTAGCTATATAAATATATATAATATATATTATATTATTATCATAATGTTGTAAATATATATAATATTGTTATATATATATATATATATATATATATATAATATTATAAATATATAATATCCACAGATTTTTATACTAGACCACTAACATCTATGGACGCACTGCTGAAAAGCTGATGCGAGTGCGAGGTACAAGTGGTAGTGAAGGGTGCGGCCATATTGAATTAAGTCACTATCGGGTGTTCAGTTGCTCATGATGTGCATTTATCTGCATTCGTTATTACAGTACATAACGAAGCAGGCGAATGTTTTTATGTTGAATATTGGTACAATATGTTATCAATAAGTTTGTAAGTCATGCCTTCGACGTGTAGCGTACTTGGATGCCGAAATCGAACCACTACTCCTGTAGTATTAAACCCTTTCTTTTGGACATTCTGTATATGCCAGACTATTGTATAGAAGTCTTGTATAAAACCACTTGTATAGAATCTGTAGTATAGCATATCTTGACTAAAATCAACATGGCGGCAAGCATCACGGCCGAGATGCCTGTCAGCGGTCTAGTATTGTATAGAAGTCTATGATAATATCTAAATATTATTTTATAAATTAAAATCTCACATTTTTTATCGGAACCCCAGATTTCTAGCAGTTTGTATTTGGACACGACTCCCTGCGACTGCAGTGTTTGTACTATTGCTTGAGTGCGTAGTATCAACCTGAAAAAATCGTATTGAATTGATGTAATCTATTCGATGAATCAACGTGAAATCGAAAGGAGATAGAATAACGATTTACCTGGCCCATGACTTGGTGATGCTCCCAGGTGTCGTCAGCAGCGACGGGACAAATCGTTTCAGCTTAGGGCACACTTGACCCTCCAAGAAGAAATACGCGAACCACTTGACACCGTCCACGGATGCTCTATATCCATCGATGGTAGTGCCCATCCGGCCTTTCCGAATGTACCAGACACGCGGCAAATAATCTTCCCGGTTCCTTGATTATATCTATAAATGAGAATAATATTCGATCATAATGAAGATTAATATCTTTATAAATAAGTAGGAAAAACATTATAAAGCAACAATTGTGATAAAAATACCTTGGCGGTGGATCAACCAATGGTTCACTAAGATGGCATAGCATGGGAGCGAATTTCGGCAATCATTCGGGTTCTATCGCCGTGCGTGACACCTCGCATGTACATACATCTTATTCGTTTCGTACACCTCTTTATAAACCACCTATTCCGGACTAATTTTCCGTAGAACGCACGAAGAATGCATGAACACAGGTTCCTCTATTTCTGGTGTATGTTCTGAAAGATGGTTCAGAATGGAGAGCTGTCGCATTCAATAGGTCTTAATTATCGATGATAATTAATAACACACCATACCTAACCTGTAAGCATGTTTCCACTTGGCCTGAGTTGCGTGATGGCCGCGGTGGCGTACACACGCGTTTTAACCTAGCTAGCGATCGCGAAAGTTTAGTTAGTTTCGAGGTCATTTAGAGGGTTACGAGAGTAGTTTAGGGGTTGATAAGGACATTATAAATAGAATAGAATATAGGGAAAAAGAAGGAGGATAGGATTTCTCCCCCTCCGGGAGGGGGAAATATGAGTAAAAGCGTAATAGCAAGAAAGTATAGGACGAAAATCCCGCAAGCCAAGAAAGCAGCGTTAAATGTGGCAGCAGTTAACGAAAAGGAGAGAATAATGGCTGGAAAAAAAAGATCAGCGGGTAACGAAGATGTAGAGAACAAGGAAGAGAAGGATACAAGGGGACATCCACAGGAAGAGGGAGACTGGAAGATAGTAGAAGGAAAGAAAATGGCGAAGGATAAGCGCGCCAAAATACAGGCGGAAGTGGCAGCCATGAAGACGAACAACAAGGAAGACGCTAACAACCAATCAAAAGAGAGTGACGTCTACACGGAAGATCCAATGGACCAATCAGAAGAGATTAATATGGAAGAGACAAGGTACGACACGGCTAGTGAGATGGAGACAGACACGGTGAGTACAGCACGTGTGCACATAGCAAAGGCGAGAAGTGAGAATACAAAAGAAAACACGGGCGAAGTAAGGATGACAGAGGAGGATACAACAGTAAGGAAGAAGTGGTCAAGGGAGGAATATATTTGTTATAAAGGAATGCTAGAAAGGATAAGTGAAATAGATGCTTCAGAAGTAATGGGAAAGAAGCAGGTTAAGTTTAGAGAAGGGACTAATGATACATACAAAATAATATTAAAGTTAAAAAGGGATGCAATGCAAACAAGAAGAGGTAAGAACTTTTTTAAAATATGGAAAGTACTTACAAAGGAGGCGAAAAAACCGGATGAGATAATAATGCTATCATTTTCGTCAGCGTTATGTAAATTTAAAAACTGTAATGATGCTAATATTTGTTTAGAAGCAATCAACAAAAGTTCGGACACCATAGGGTACACAGCGGAGATTGACCAAAGGGGCTCGAAATACGTAGGGGTTATTACAGACTGGGGAGACAGTATAATCGACCTGTGGGACTCAATGGATGATCACGACGACGTGGAGAAAATTAGTCGTATGTACAGAAAGAAATGGGATAAGGAAGAGAAAAAATTAATAGAAGAGGATACAGGAAATTTAATAATTACATTTAATGGAGATACAGTGCGGAAAAAGCTGGATCTATTTGGAAGAAGCACGGCGATTAAGATTAGACCATATATTTCGGCAGTGAAACAATGCTTCAAATGTTTCAGATATGGCCATATCAAATCGGCCTGTAAGAGTGAGGAGAAATGTATCATATGTGGAGAAACAGCCCATGGAAACTGCACGAAGGAAAACAAATGTAGAAACTGTGGAGGAAAACATAGATCCACATTCAGAGGATGTAAAATATATGAAATGAATAAGAACATTAATTGGACAATGGGATACTCAAATGTTTCTCGTAGGGAAGCAGAACGAATATTAGCAGGGAAAGAAAAAGACCAGGATCAAGAATATGGCAGATATGAGAAACCGGCGGAATGGCCAAAGCTGCCACCACAAAGAAGAGATGGAGAGAAGAGGGAAGTTTTCCCGGCAATAAGGAAAACAATAGTATATGAAGAGGAAAGGGAGAACAACAAACAACGAAGAATAACAACATATAAAGATAAAGCGAATACAAACAAAAATTACCAAGGCAAAAATAATAATGAATACTATAGACAATTTGATAATAGAAGTGAGGAGATAACAAAAGAAAAGAGAGGACTTGCATATAACCAAGATATGAAACGGGGAGAAGAAAGATGGGATGCGGAAGTATCAGACAATGAAAATGAAACGGAAACAACAGAGGAAGAGGTACAAGACAATGGAGCAGAACCAGTACAAAAGATCCCGGCAGGATTGAATAGGGAACAGGATATTATCCTAAACTTGGCTGCGAAGCTGAAGTATTATACAGATCACGATTGGGAATTCAGAAGGATCTTACAGGAAATGATACAAGGACCAGAACAAAAAGAATTAAGGATAAATGATCAAGAAGAAGCAGGAAGAACTAAAGAAGAAATTATGCAAAGAAAAAAGGAGTTAGAACTAGAGGAAAAAAATAGAAGACAAAGGATGATAGTAGGTGATATCAAAAAAGACTTTTGGAAAGGAAGAGGCAGGGGAGTGACACGTGAAGGTGACCGACCGGGCACTTCACAGAGTCGCTACTAAATAATAGCCACGTTCACACTAAAAATAGCAGTTTGGAATTGTAGAGGTTATCAAGGAAAAAAGAATGAAATACATAAAAGAATACAAGACTACGATATTATGATATTAACGGAAACAAAGAGTAACAAAAATAATATAATTTTTTCAGGATATAGAACATACAGGAAAGATAGTAGAGGTAAAAGTGGAGGAGTAGCAATATGTATTAGAGATAATATTGAATTTGAAATAATAAATGGATGGAAGAACATACATGAAAGTTTTGATATAATAGGAGTAAGATTGATAAATACTACAGAAAAGATGAATATAATAGCAATATATAGAAGACCAGGAAATCTGACAGAAGCAACGTGGAAGGATATATATAAATTTGAGAAAAAAGACTTGGAAACAATTATAGCAGGAGATTTTAATGCCCATCACACCCAATGGAATTGTCAAGACATTGACAAGAATGGAGAGATATTAAATGAACTAATGTATAATCGGGAATACATATGTGTTAACGAGGATACACTATCTAGAATCGGTGCAATTGGGCAAAACTCTAACAATTTGGACATAGCATTTGCTACTATAAATATATATGACAAGATGGAATACGAACAAATAAAGGACCCGTGGGACTCGGATCATTATCCAATAGAGTTCAGAATAGGAACAGAAATTACAAACTACAACAAGAAGTCAAACAAATTTACTACTAAAAAAACAAAATGGACGGACTACAAGGAAAATATGAGAAGAATTATAGATGAAAATAAAGACAAGATTAAGGACGCACTTTTTGACAATAATTCCAGCATGGAAGAGAAATATAAAACTTTTGTGGAAATTATTAAAGCAACAATAGAAAAAATTACACCAAACTACAGGAAGAAGAAAAAAGTAACGACCAGGGAAGAGGAAAAGAAGAAAAATAAACAAGAAGAAAGACCAAGGGGAAGAAAAGTTAAATGGTGGGACGCGGAATGTGATGAAGCTATAAAGAGAAGACAAAACGCATTAAAGAACTTTAAAAAAATAAAAAATTTACATTCACTAATGGAATATAATAAAAGAAAGGCCGAGGCGAAGAAAATCATCAACAGCAAGAAGAGAAATAGTTTTGACAAATTCTGTGCATCAATTAACAGATTCACCAGTCCCACTTATGTGTGGAACACAATGAGAATTTTCAAGAACGTCAAGAAGAAAATAAATTGGAATAGCTGGACACACAAGAGCAGAGAAGAGGAAATCAGGAAAGAAATACAGAAGCTGGCTCCACCAAGTGTACCAACAGAAATGATGGGAAAGGAGGGAGAAGTATACAAGGAAGCAAGTTTGGAAGACAAGTTTACACGGGAAGAATTACAAAGAGCACTGGAGATGATCAGAAAAAACTCAGCACCAGGAAGAGACGGAATAGAATATAAAATGTTGAAAGATATGACAGAGGAAATGGAAGAGGCATTATTGAACATATGCAATGAGGTGTGGACAACAGATTGGTACCCGGAAGATTGGAGAAAATACCAGACAATGTTTATAGACAAAATAGGCAAGGAAAAGGTGAGACCGATAGCATTATCATCATGCGTGGGCAAGGTAATGGAGAGAATGGTGAATGAGCGTCTAGTCTGGTGGGCTGAACGAGAAAATAAACTAAATAAGGATCAGAATGGATTTAGAAGAGGACGGTCATGTGCGGAGAATTTAGTGAAATTGACGACGGACATCAGAAACGGTATGTATAAAAACCAATACATGCTGGCAGCTTTCTTGGATGTGTCATCGGCGTACGATAACGTAATATACAGTATTTTAATGAGAAAGTTAAAAAAACTCAAGTGCCCAAAAAATATCCTAAGATTTATAGGCAAGTGGCTTCATTATAGAGATACGGAATTCATAGTTAACGGTCAAGAAACAGAACATAGAAGAGTATATAAAGGGTTACCACAAGGAGCAGTACTTAGTCCGATACTATACGCTTTATATACTAGCGGTATTACAAATAAAGACGAGGTGGAATATGAATCGGTGCAATTCGCGGATGATATAGCGGCATATGTTATAAGTAATAATAGAAGAGAAAACAAGACTAAGTTGGAAAAGGCTGTGAATAATATAAATAAGAATCTAGAAGAACTAGGCTTAAAATTAGAACCGAACAAAACAGTTCTAGTCCAATTCTCCAAATATGGTGACTGTGATGATACATACATAGAAATACAAAATACAAAAATAAAGGCGCAGAAAGAGGCTAAGTTTTTGGGAATATGGTTAGATAATAGACTAGATTTCCACAAACAGGTACAAGAAACAAAAGGAAAAGTGAGTAAAGCAAACTCACTAATGACATATTTAAATAAGAAATCGAAAGGTATGGAAGTAAACAGCACTGATGTTATATAAAAGTTTAATTAGAGCAATTACGGATTACGGGAATTTTGTATATTTTCCTAAAGAACAGAATCAAAAATTAAAAATGGAAAGGACACAGTACTTAGGAATAAGAACAGCGCTAGGATATAGGAACAGTACACCAAATAATGTGATAATAGCAGAAGCAAAAGTTACGTTGTTAAGAGATAGAGCGGAATTACTAGCAAGAAATTTTCTCAGTAAGATCAGTATATATGGTGAAGAAGATCTCTGCAGGAAGATAGAAGAGCTAACCCAAAATGAAGATTATGCAAGATATAGACAACCTCTACATAAGAAGAGTATAATAGGAGAAGCGTGGAGAAGAATTAAGTGGTGTAAAAGAAAAATGGGACCAAGAAGAAAATTTGAAATATTCGATATGGACTATAATACAGTTACACAACGAATATCTATAGATTTATCTATAGGATATAGTCGAAAGAAGAAAGGAGCCACAGACAGAGAATTGCTGGAGAAGATAAAGCATAAATACGACCTGGAAGATGGACATACAGTAATATACACAGATGGTTCTAAGAGAAAGAAAGGAAAATCATTAGGTGCAAGTGTAGTAATAGAAGAACAAGAATTAGCATATAACATCAGTATCCCGAAGAATTGTTCGTCATTCACAGCGGAAGCAATCGCGATAAAAGCAGCGTTAGAATTAATGGAAAGTGAAGTTGATAAAAGACCTAAGGATATTGCGATTTTAACAGACTCTAAAGCAGTGTTGCAGGCGATACATAATAATCACCTGAGTGTATACAAAAATAAATATATAAGTGAAATTAGAGAAAGACACTTTAGACTAATAAATAAACATAAGAAAAGAGTTTTATACATATGGGTTCCGGCACACGTCGGAATAAAAGGTAATGAGATGGCGGATAAATTAGCAAAGGAGGCGACAGAGGAAGAGGAGGATACACAAATAGAAGTCCCGTTTATGGATTTTCGACAAGAGTTCAAAAGAGAAATATGGAATATGACACAGGATTCGTTGGTTAGGGATGCTAGCTACAAAGGAATCTACTATTTCAAGAATTTTTATAAAAGAACGAGAAAAAAACCATGGTTTCATAAGATAAATGAGGAAAGATACTATGTAACATTGATTAACCGACTGAGGAGTAACCACTTCAATGTCAATGAATCTCTAGCAAGAAAGGGGTATATAGAGGACGCTAGATGTGAGTGCGGTAACGAGTGTGAGAGTATCGATCACGTGCTGTGGAGATGTAGCAGATACGATGAGGAGAGGGAGAGATTGGATAGGGAACTCAGAGCGAGAGGAATAAGAGAGGAAATAGATGTGACAAGAATACTTAGAAGAAAAGAATGGATAACTATTAGAAGCATATACAACTTTATTAAAAGAATAGGAAGAATAATCTAGGGGACAAGAGATATAAATAATTAGGACAAGTACCGATGTGCTATATAACCCCAGGGAGGAGTTGAAGGCACCTATTATCCCTCACCCGAGGGAAACTCACAAAAAAAAATTCCACTTGGCCTTATCTTGATCCTCTTTTACCTCGTCGTGCGAAACCTTTCTCGCGACTTGATCCGCCATACCTGCAAGAACTATCTGGCGCAGCAATTTCGCTTCCATGTCGGTTGGTAACGGCATTCTGTAACAATTCTTGTTGTAGACAACCGTCTCAAACATATTGCAACGTACATACAGTCAAATTCCAGTATTCTGATCTAATCGAGGAAGTCAACGTGTCCTGTCTCGCGGCACGTATTCCTCGCACTCGCGTAAGCTCTGCTCCTCCAGCCTCCTCGAGATTCGCCGCCATATTGATGATGCATGACGCGCCGCTTGTTGACTGTTTTCCGTCTTTTTATAAGGGTGCCGTCCCATGCGAACGGAATTTCGGAAAACGGAATCTCGGAATCATTCTGATTGGTTAGCCTCATAGGGCTTGTACTGTGCCCCATGGGGCTAACCAATCAGAATGTTTCCGAGATTCTGTTTTCCGAAATTCCGTCCTGCATGGGACGGCACCCTAAGTCGACTATTTATAAGTCGACTTTTAGTCGACTTTCCGTCATTTTTAGAAGTCGACTAGAAGTCGACTTATAAAAGTCAACTTGCCGTCGACTTTCCGTCAACTGTGCTCTTAAGCCCGGTGTCCACGATACTAGAAATTGGTCCGAGTTTCGGTTTAAAGCCTTGTGTACACGATACTAGAAATTGGTCCGAGTTTCGGTTTAAAGCCTTGTGTACACGATACTAGAAATCGGTCCGAGTTTCGGTTTAAGCCAATGAAACTGCTGCTTTTCTGTAAGAGCTGCAAGTTGATTGGCTTAAACCGAAACTTGGACCGATTTCTAGTATCGTGTACACAAGGCTTTATTTCAAGACCGTTTTAAGTAATGTTTTAAAGCCTTGTGTACACGATACTAGAAATCGGTCCGAGTTTCAGTTTAAGCCAATGAAACTGCTGCTTTTCTGTAAGAGCTGCAAGTTGATTGGCTTAAACCGAAACTCGGACCAATTTCTAGTATCGTGTACACAAGGCTTTAAGGGTCGACAAGAGTAACACTACCGACCTCTGTCGGGTTGCTTAGCTGCGATCCGTATTTTATTTATTATAAATTTTTTAAGAGACAAAATGGAAAATCCGGCTCTGTAGCGGGTTGCGGCTGATCTTACTGATTAAAACGAGCATAAGTTTAATGAGACGCTACAGAGCCGGATTTCCATTTTGACTCTTAAAAAATTTATAATAAATAAAATACGGACTCGCAGCTAAGCAACCCGACAGAGGTCGGTAGTGTTACTCCTGTCCCTCCTGTCGACCCTTAAGATGCTAATACGGCTCTGTGATTAGTTCATGACGTCTTATGCTGGGTCTACAATGCGAATCGCAAAGTCGTGAGTCGCAAGAATTGACCAATCACAGTCAATTATTCTCCTCAAATTCGACTGTGATTGGTCAATTCTTGCGACTCACGACTTTGCGACTCGCATTGTAGACCCAGCATTAGGGCCCGTATTCATAGTCGGATCTTATTTCAAGACTGTCTTAACTAATGTCTTAAGATGCTAATACGGTTCTGTGATTGGTTCATAACACTTTAAGATCGTACTTAAGACGGCCTTAAATATAAGATCCGACTATGAATACCGGCCTAAGATTGTACTTAAGCCCGGTGTCCACGATGCAAGAACTGTGTCCAAGTTTCGGTTTAAGCCAATGAAACTGCTACTTTTCTGTAAGAGCTGCAAGTTGATTGGCTTAAATCGAAACTTGGACACAGTTCTTGCATCGTGGACACCGGGCTTTAAGATATAAACCGACTATGAATACCGGCCCAAGTTCTAGCGTCGTGGACACAGGCCTTTACGAAAAAATATTATTTAAAATATTTTTTCGTTTTAACAATTGGCTACTGTTTGAGTCTTGACATTGGTAGAATTGACGCCAATGTAAACGCACTTACCGGCCGAAGATTTACCCGCCAAATTTGAATAAAAATTATTTATTTATATTTTAAACAAAAAGTAAATCAATTATTAAGAATGTATAAACGATGTACACTGCCCGTCAATGTCTGCGTTCGTTTATTCCCGTTGGGAGCTATTGGGAAAATAAAATGTATAATACACGTAACGTATATTATAGATTTTATTTTCCCAATAGCTCCCAATTACTACGTTTACGCGAGCTTTACTTCTGTAGTAACTTACGATAATTCCTTCGCGTAAACAGGATTTTTCTTCGCGTAAACGGGATTTTGTAGTAACTTACGATAATTTACTTCGCGTAAACGAGTGATTTATCGTAAGTTCCCAAGGAGCGCCAATGCGCGTATAACGTGCTTTTAATGCGCGTACAATTGCATTGGCTTCAAAACTACATTAATTGTGTGTTCAAAATGCGCGCATTTAAATGCGTAATTAATGCAAATTGAGCATTTGATTTATAAATAACAGGTTTTATATTATATTTACATAAATAAGTAGCTTCTTACTCATTATGAAACATTTTATTTAAGTTTTTAAATTTTATATAAATTGAATTTTAAATAAATAGTTCCACTAACTATCTTTGTTCTTATTTCTGCGTTTAAAGCATCAATGTGTAAATGCACGTGTAGACTCTTAGATCCCCTATAGGGTAAGCAAGTTGGTGGAGCTTCGGTTGTCCATAGTGAACTCTACACAGATAAAAGAACATTCTTATTTAGAGAATATCTTTATCTTTGACATGTAATTCTTAACGAGATTATACGCTATATAATCTCATTTCAAGATTTACATGTCAAAAATTAAGATATATTCTCTAAATAAGAATGTTCTTTTCTTCTGTGATAGCTGTACTAGAATATGCTTACAGTAATGCTTAGAATAATTAAATTATTGGTTTAATAATCCAGATATTGGGTCTAATAATAATACAATTGAATAAACTACTTATGTTTTTGTGGCACCCCGTGATAGCACTTTAATTGAAGCAAAAGCTTTTTTTCTCAGTGTAGGTTGCACTCAACGTCCATTTCTTTCTCTGTCTGGACACAGTGGACACTGAGCAACCTATCCCTTTTTTCTTCGTGTCCGGCCTCTAAACATTGTAGTGAGCATTCCAATATAGTACAGAGTTCACTAGTTGTCCGATTGGGCTTCTCGATCAATGAGCGTAGGTGCACTTTTTGGTATGCGCTGCCATAATATGCATTAAATGCGCATATAATGCGGGACAAATATGCGCTTTAAATGTGCATTTACGACCCGCATTTAATGCAAAGTTTAATGTACATTCAAAGCGCATTATACGCGCATTGGCGCTCCTTGGGTTACTACAGAAGTAACGCTCGCGTAAACGATTAAGCACAATAAACTGTGATTTATCATTATTTTTGAAATAATGAGGGGCTAACTTTTAGAGGTCTTGTTAGTAAAACATTTATATATATTTTTTAATTAACCAAGAATGTACAACCACTAAAAATCATAGTATTTCATGTACAAACAATGTACAATCCGAATATATTAATGTTTTTGTATTTTGTCGTAGATGAGGGGCCAAATATATGGACCTCAAACATATTGAGGTCTGAAAAATTAAGCGATTATATTACCACAGTGGTAATATCGTTTCTTCGTCATTGTTGATATAGTTGATAAAATGGGAAACATCCTTTAAAATTCAATATTGCCGATAACAAAAAAAAATCGTTGACTTGTTAATTAATTTTTATTAAAATAGAGTAGTTTTCCAAACAATAAAATATATTTCGACACTTTATCCAAATAATTTTGAAGCGATTGGATAAAAAAAATTTTTTAGACTATATGTCTGCCAACTATAGGCTTAATTAATTTTCATTTATTGTATGATTTTCCAAACTCTAAAAAGTTTTTTCCAAATTTCTCCAAATAATTTCCAAATAATTGGAAAAGATAATTATAAATAATTTTTAATTTGTTTGCCAACTATATAGTCCAGTCAAATTAGACAAAAAAAAGGCTTTTGCTCGGAAGTGAAGCGGGATCAGTGAAACCTTTTTAGGGTTGTTGGGGGGATGTAGAAGAGCTTATTTCTGAGTTTTCGGGTTAATCGGACCGATGGGTTTTTAAGGGTGGGAGGGGGAATGAAAAATTTCGTTTTTTCGCAATAACTCGGCGAATTTTGACCGTACATGATTGACTAACCCCTCATTTTGTAGCTCTTTTAAAGCCCTACAATTTATTTCGTAAAGACCCTAACTTAAAATCAAGATTTGTCGAGTTCTAGCCGGTGAAAGTGGGAAAAAATGTATTTGTCGCGGTTTTTTGCGTTTATCTCGTTTCCATTAATAGATAGAAATGTGCCGCCAGTGACAAAGTTGTAGGGCTTGAAGAGACCTACAAAATGAGGGGTCAGTCGTTCAGATTCGTTAAAAATTGAGCCCAGGAAAGCCTCTGGAAGTCGCGCTTTTAACGCGTGGCCGATCGTCGCCCGCGCCGCCCGCGCCGCCGCCGGCGACGATCGGCCACGCGTTAAAAGCGCGACTTCCAGAGGCTTTCCTGGGCTCAATTTTTAACGAATCTGAACGACTGACCCCTCATTTTGTAGGTCTCTTCAAGCCCTACAACTTTGTCACCGGCGGCACATTTCTATCTATTAATGGAAACGAGATAAACGCAAAAAACCGCGACAAATACATTTTTTCCCACTTTCACCGGCTAGAACTCGACAAATCTTGATTTTAAGTTAGGGTCTTTACGAAATGAATTGTAGGGCTTTAAAAGAGCTACAAAATGAGGGGTTAGTCAATCATGTACGGTCAAAATTCGCCGAGTTATTGCGAAAAAACGAAATTTTTCATTCCCCCTCCCCCCCTTAAAAACCCATCGGTCCGATTAACCCGAAAACTCAGAAATAAGCTCTTCTATATCCCCCCAACAACCCTAAAAAGGTTTCACTGATCCCGCTTCACTTCCGAGCTCAAATGTCTAATTTGACTGGACTAATACGTTGGTTGCCGCGGCATGTTCGTGCGGCGAATCAATATCGCGGCGACTAGCGCTGCGTGGCAGCGTAGCGAACGTCGCGCGGCGTCGTGCCGTGACGCGCTACGACAGGGCGCGCGCCGCGCACGTCCGCGAGGGGCGCGAGGATGAGTCGAATAAATAGTGGTGCGCGACGCCGGAGCAGACGTCACACACGTCACATCACGGCAACGCTAGTGCGAGGAGGAGCTAGCGGGGAGGGGAGGCACACCGAGATCCGAGATCGCGCTCTCACGACACCGTCCGTACGAAGACGGGTTCGCTGCGCGGCTGCAGCTCCCGTGACTGCAAAGTTTAACAAGCGCGCCGAAATCCTCGGGGGGACCATTGATCGCGCTTGGAATCTCGTCCCACCGATGAGCGAGCGGCCAAGGCGCGAACGCGCTTCCACCGAGGGTGCCGCGCGGCCGTCGCGGCGAGACAGGCCGCGGCCCAGGCTTTAAATTCAAAGACGGAGCGGATAGAGGAATGACGCTGGAAAATCCGTTCTTTGTCGTCAAGGAGTAAGTGCGCCGCGAGCGAGTGTCGCATCGATTGTTCTCTCACGCGACGTGTGTCGCGCGAACACGACGAGAAAAACGAAAAGAAGGGAAAGAGGGGACCGCGTTTCGAGTGCGCATAGATCCCCCTGTGTGTCGTCGCCGTGATTTTTTCCTGGGGAGAGGGTTAGGAAAGGGAGACGGTGGGGGAGGGGGTAGTGATCGTGCGTGAGTGAGCGCGCGGGACAGGAGCGAGCGCTTGCAAACGCCGATAACGACGACGCCGATAAGAATTTGTATCGGCGTAATATCGCCGGATTAGAGGCGAATTTACCGCGATAACGGATTAACGGGACCGTTATCGCCTCGTGTTTTAAGAAACGCCTCGCAGCGCGGTAGTTATCTTCAGCTGACACATATTGCTCCGAACAGAAACAATACTCGAACTCGTGACAGCCGATACGCGTGATGGATTCTCCGTATAAATGTTACACGATGTTGCGCGTTGACGAGATCTCTGGCGACAGGATCTGTCGGCGTAATTCCTTCGAAGAAACCTTTGGCGGAATGGCGATTTCTTTATTAGAGATATTAGGAGTTCTAGTCTATAATTTTTTTTCCCTAAAAATTGAACACAGCTCAATGAAAATATCTCAAAATTTCTTTGCAACATTATTATTCATACTATTCATAGGTAGCATAATAATTCAGTGGAGTCTTCGAACGAAAGAATGTAATTTCTTTTCGTAAAGTTTAATTCAGTGTTTATTTAAAATAGCGCCACGAAAAATAACAGATGTCAATAATTTAATAGACATTATTACGTAATATATATTTTTTCTGTTTTAAATTATATTGTATTATTCAATAATAATAAGTGAAACACAACTGCTATAATATACAATCAATTTAGAGGAAACGCCAATTCGAATGTCAGGACTGGATTTTGGTAGCCTAATAATTATTTGCGTATAATTCTTCATTTTAACAAACCATACGCTGTTACTTACAGTTTTAAAACGCAGTCTTAATAAAAGCTAACACAGTATCACATAATTAAATTGACCTATCAATTTAATCACACTAACACAATCTTAAGAAAATTGGAAACATACGGTATGTGGAAATATCGAATATATAGGATAGGATACCAAATACATAAGATATGTTGTGAAAAATAAAACCCCAGCCAGGATTCGAACCTGGACCTCCCTACATTTTGTATGGACGTTTAAACTAATTCGTGTTATTCATTTAATGCAATTACGTAATATATAAATACAGAATTACAAGGGCAACTGCAATTATCTAATAATCTTTAAGCAAAAATCAAAAGAAATCTGGATTAACTTGTATGACTGCATAAAAATATATTTATAGAGATATCTCACATACTTTATATGTAAATATGCATATATGAATTTAGATGAATACTTAAAATGTATATGTGTTTGAGCATAAATAGTAGAGTTTGATCAGATATAATTTGAATTTAAATTTCGATTTAAAATCTGAATTGATTTTGGATTGAATGTTGATTTAAATTTGAATTGCGTATCTTTCTTATACTGGACGCATCATTGATTGATTTATACGATGCTTGTGCGAATTTGTTTAGATGTAGGCTATTAAACGTGGCTGGTGGCAAGTCTTAATTGGCCCGGATTGTTTCAGCGAGGTGTGCAAAGCGTTGAATAAGAATCGCGGCTTGTACGGGCGTTGGAGCGAGCTGCAGAATGTTGCGATCACGTCGCCGACCGGCGGTATGCCGCTGAGCGGATCGGCCACAGCGATCTCGCGTACAGATGAACTCGATTGGACGACCACTGAGCTGCGGAAGGCGCTTCGTTCCATTGAATGGGACCTCGACGATCTCGAGGACACTATCTATATCCTTTTCCAATCTGAAACGTTCCAATTTAACGACACTCAAATTTGAATTTGATCCGCGTGAACACGGATGTGTACTGAAGTTTGGATTTGACTTCAAATTTGCGCTTAAATGAATTCCAGTTTGAAATGGAAATTTAGATATAAATTCAGATGTAAATGTTAATAAAATTAGATTTAAATTTATTTTGTAATTTGAATTTTGTCTTTCTATGTCGTCCTTAATACGTGTGCACGTATTGTTGAGAAAAATCCAACAAAGTTCAAGATTGACAACAAGGAGTTGACAGTTCAACGGAGCTTCATCGAGCAGGCACGAGAAGAAGTCAAGGTAATTAATTAAATACTTAATTGTTATTTAATATAATCATTCTGTATACAGAGACAAATATTCTTTTCAAGATACTTCGACAATTAACTTAAGGGGTAAGGCCACCATGCGCGTAAAAAAAGGACAATTTTGGGAATTTTTTAAAGGAGTATAGTAAAAGCTGTCGAATTTTCTTATGAAGTACTTTATCAAGTGTCTTTAAAGGTACAAAAAAATATTTTTTTTAAATTTTTGATTAAAAAATGGCCGCTCCAGGATCCGGTTTCTAGGACGAGTTTTTTTGGATGTCCAAAACGGGCGAACCGGCTGTGCCCCCAAACTTGAACCTGGAACAAAAATCCAAAAATTTTTCTTTAATATATATCATAAACTACTGGACCACGTAGGGAATTTTAGAAATACCGCTTTTTCGAAAAATGGTGAGCATATGAAAAAAAAGTTCATTTTTCACATAAAAATTTTATATTTAATTGCTTATAAAAAAAAAAGTTTACAACATATCGAAAAATCCCTACGTGGTCTACTAGATTATATATGTATAAAGATACCCTCAAAATTTGAAGGCAATCGATAAAGATTTGTAGCCGCTATCGGTTCGCCCGATTTGAAAAATGGTGTTTTGAGAAAAACGCGTTTAAAGTTTTAAGTAACATTTTACGATCGAAAATTATACTATACCTTTAATCTGCGATGTCTGCACCGTATAGTTGGCCTTCTATGTTAACGTTGAGTTCTTCTTCTTTTATCTCCGACAACACGTTATTTCAATGGGTAAAATCCCCACACAGGTTTAGACAGGTCGAACAGGTCAAAATCCGAGCGCGCGGTAATCGTGCGCCCAACATGCATTCGACGCGCCGCGAGGCGCCTCTGCAAACTGTCGTAAACGGCCGGTTCGAGATTTTTTCTGACCACGAGACCTTTTTTTTCTTATTCTTGAGGGTTTAAGGAAGGTTTTAAGCTAATTAAAAAAAAATCGATTTTTTAAAAGTTGCATGGTGGCCTTACCCCATAAATCAATTGCCCTATACTATGATTATTAAATTTCTAATATCTTTTTTTTAATACTTTTAATGCATTAATATAAAAATCACTATCAGTTATATATAAGATATAATTATAATATATAGATAATAACATAACACACATTATAATTTATTGTACCTAATCACTGCGATTATATCTCGCTACATTTGCTATTACGATTCATAGTCACGCAAATGCTTTGTTACATGTATTAACACGTTCACAAAAGCGCTCGAAACTAATATCATCTTAATGCTACTATCGCTTATTAAACATTTCGCAGATCATGAAGGACAAACTGAACTTAAGCAGATGCCGGGATCGCGACAGCACGGCAAGACAGGTTTGTGTATATTGCGTTTCGCTTTACGTTATTTTATCACATTATAACTATTTATTTAGCATGCCAAGTATTAAGTTGTACAGACGTTGCAATCGGAAAACAGTCGAAGAACATAAACAGCAGGTCTGAATAATCGGCATGAAACAAAAGAAATGGTAGAAGAAAGTAAAAGAAGTCAAAGGGAGAAAGAAAAATAAGTCGAGAGATGTATTCGGCAAATTTTACAATTTTAATCGTTTAGTATTAGATTTGAAAGAATCATATCAATGAACGATTTCCTATCATTAATCTTTTTTTTTCATTAAGAATGTACAGCTATTACGCATTAATACTTTCTATAGCATTTAATAGCACTTGTATTACATACAAACCTTGTACATACATCCTAAATAATATGCCACACTGAATAATACGATAATATGCCAAATTGAATTCTTTATAATTTAATCTGTACTTCCATAGATTAAATTATAATAGAAGTCTGTAGTACTTCCTTACATGTTACAAATGTACAAGATGTCCCATTTTAATTATCCCAAACAAATATCTCGAAAAATATGGAAGATATTGAAAAACGTTTTAGACAAAAGTTGTAGGATATCAAGGAGAACAAATAACAGTAAAACAAATTTTCGAAAAATTCGATTTTTTAAAATAATAATAGAATTATCGATTTTTTAAACTCACATAAAGGTCATCGCCATCTTTTTTAAATAGAATTGTATGCTTTTTTTTTACATAATATGATTCTTCTAATTATTCTACATATAAAATTATTTTACGTAAAAGTTATTAAGGTAGAGTTATTAAAAAATGTCTCTCTCTAACAAATAGTTTATGAAATATTTCAAATTCTGGCATATTTTGACATGAAATAAAATATCTCATAAATTATTCATTTTTTAGTAATTGTACTTTAACACTTTTATGTACAAAGTAATAAGATGAATTAATTGGTGTAAAGAAAACACATAGTTGCTTTGCAAAAAAAATTATGCAATTTGCAATATGCAACTACATGTCTCTTTTACGGATATACAGGGTGATTCAGAAATACTTGTACAATCTTTGGGAGTAAATTCCCTACACATAAACAAGAAAAAATGTTCATACACATGTATGTCCGGAAATGTCTGGTTTATGAGTTATGATCGAAGTATTACATTTCAGGCCTGCACGTTCGCCTGATCTAAATCCATTAGATTTTTATCTGTAGGCACACTTAAAAGCCCTACATTATGTAACTAAAATTGTAAATGAAGAAACACTTCACCAACGCATCGTAGATGCTTGCAAAATCATCTGCAACCTTCATTGAATCTTTGAAAGGATCTGTGACAGTCTATGATTCGACGTGTCCATGCGTACATTGAAGCAGGTGGAGGACATTTTTAGCATTTGTTATGAATTATAAGTAGATAAACAATTGAGCTAAAGATGTATTACATTGGTCATGTGTCATTATAGATGTATATTCTATCAGTTTTTATCGAAAGTAATCTTTAGATTATAATTCATAAACTAGGTATTTCCGGACATATGTGTATACATTTTTTTCTTGTTTATATGTGAAGAACTCATCCCCAAAGTTTGCACGAGTATTTCTGAATCACCCTGTATATATACGGGTAAAGTAAAAGGTTTCTACTATCTTTTTATTACAAAAACACTATATCCTGGCATACGCCGCGAATTGGAGTCTAAATTTGAATTCAAGTTTGCATTTTAATTTGAATCGAATACGAATTTTTTTATTAGATTTAATTTAAATCTACATTCATAAGTTCTGAATTGCAGATTTTTTTTCGTATGCTCACTCTATACACTAATTAACGCTGAACTAATAAAAATAATAATTTTCTTATGTGTTTTGAAGATATTAAAATAATTATATTCAATTATTTTTATTAAGATAAACGTGGATTTTTTAAAGTTAAAATTAAATTTGTTTATAAACACACAATTCACAGTTATCTTTAGCTTTATTCAGTGACAGAGTGACATCTGTCGGTATTGCGTCCAATTTTTTGTCAGTATTGAACAATTTGCTATTAGTTGACGCATTTCAGTGATTCTAACCTTAAAGAAGTGATTCGTCATGTCTTATCAATTAGCGTTATTTTGACGGTTCACGCAATTGTAGAATTAATAAATTGATTTGCCAACCCTAGCAAACGACAATGGTATACACGGTATTCAAATTGTTCGTTACCAAGCTTCACTAAGTTTCGCAATAACTAGTATTTATCGGAGAGAAAATCATGCTTCTGAGAATTTGCAGAAAACAATTTTTATTCCTTGCTTATTATTTGATTTATAATAAATTTCATATATTTGTGTTCCTTTTATTAATAACTTAGCAGTTATCAAGTTTTAAGCATTAGATATGCGATAAGTGCATGTACAGTCTGAAAGTGTATATAAATAAGTAAAGTAAATTTACCTTATATTGATTTTTTAACAACTTTTATGTGTTTGTTATAAATCTACGATAATTATATTATGATATTTGATATATTATCTATTTTTAGCCACTTTTGGACAACAGCCCAGCAAGAGTGCCGGCCAATCATGGCACTACTAAATACAGCAAGCTAGAAAACGAAATAGATAGTCCAAACAGACAGTTTCTCAGTGATACGATGCAGCAGCAGAATGCTATGATAAGGCAGCAGGAC
Organism: Temnothorax nylanderi; assembly: GCF_030848795.1. NCBI lineage: Eukaryota > Metazoa > Arthropoda > Insecta > Hymenoptera > Formicidae > Temnothorax > Temnothorax nylanderi. The sequence continues at coordinate 45,756 of NW_027249465.1, read as the reverse complement.
GAACAGTTAGACATGATTGGAGAAACAGTCGGTACATTAAAAACAGTATCCAGGCAAATCAACAGTGAACTGGATGAACAAGCTGTGTAAGCAAATGTTTCTTTCATCATTCTCTTCAGTTGCTTAAAAGATCATACACAGAATATCAATATTATAAAATCAATATTATGACTATCCTTGTAATTGAAATGTTAGAAATTACATATTATGTAGTTTAGACTTTGATCGTTTTTCTCCTGTATTCTTTATATATAATTATAATAATGTAATAAATATAAATAAAATTAATATAATAATATGTATACAGAGTGTCCCATGACTTGAGGTCCATACATTGAGGACATGTTATTGAAGTCATTTAGAGTTGAAATTTAATAAACATATGTCTGTAAATGCTTTCTAACAGAATTACAATCATTGAAAGTTGATGTAAATATTTGAAACATTTTCAAATAAATATCCTTGGACTACTTTCTTTGGGGGCATATATGAAGTCAATAGTTTATGCAGAACAATCTTGCAATAGGAATGAACTTGTGGACAGAATTATGGATGCAGCAATGGAAATAAGAAATTCTCCTAGCATGGTAGAGCGAGCTGTTAGATCACTTTTATGCAAGGCAAGATTTTGTATTGAATCTGCAGGAGATAATTTTGAACAGAATTTGTAAATATATTTGTAATACATTTGTAAATAAACAAATTAAATTAAATGTCTTTCTTTTTTCAAATATTTACATCAACTTTCAATGGTTGTAGTTCTGATAGGAAGCATTTACAGACATACGTTTATTAAACAATTTCAACTCTAAATGACTTGAATAATATGCTCTTAATGTATGGACCTCGAGTCATGGGACACTCTGTATATAATTATATATAATTAATTATATATATATAATAATAATATTGGTAATAATAATAAGTATTACTTATTACATTGTTATTATGACGCGTCAAGATAAATTTTTTGCAGGATGTTGGATGAATTTGGGAATGAGTTAGAGACGACGGACTCCAAGTTGGACGCTACTATGAAGAAGATGGCCAAAGTGCTGCACATGAGTAATGGTAACTATAACAATTACATTCCCGCCCCTACTACCCCGGTGACATCCAGCGTCACTGATCTCGTCTCTGATAACAAACCCTCCTCTCTCTCCTCCCTGTCCACTACGATCGCCAATTGTTTTCTGTGTTCCAGCGATTAATTGTCGTGTTAATTGTCTTGCGCCCTTAAACAATTTGAGGTTACCGATAAAAGATATTGTAACTGCATTTTTGGATATATTTTCAATCTTAAATAATTTTAAAAATACAAGCAAAATATAAAACGTTAAATATATAAGTTGAAATATATAGAAACGTATATATATATATAAATATAAATATAAAATATATATAAAATAAAAAGAGGATACAAAAACAATGGTTTTAAAAAGTTACAGTACTTTTGATTGACGTCATTGAATTGTTTTTTAACAATTTTAATTATTCTTTAGAACATTTGTTTAGATGAAGGAAATGTGGTTATTGAAAATCGGGAGAGTATACTTAATTCTACATATTTGTAGCACAAATTTGAGTTTTATATAACAAGCACAATTTTTAGAATTTTTAGGAGAAATATTTAGAAATTTAAAAGAGAGACACAACAGTTTCTCATTAAATTAGAAAAATATCAGTTTTAAATTTGTTTAAAACTCTATCGTTGAAGAAAGGGAGATGTTGCACATGAATAGCCTATATGTAATGTAGATATTGTAATATATTAGTGCAAAATTTACTTTTATATAATCTGGACTAATATCATTATTCGTTCTACGATTATTTACTAAATTATGTCTAAATTATTTTAAAAAGATAATTTTTTGTTATTGTATCATTAATTACATTTTTTATTCTATTTTTCATTATATTTTTGTTTTAATTAAATGTTTTGTTATTCATTAATAAATACTCCTTGGTAATTTTAAAAATCAAGAATTTATTAATAATTTGTAGTAAATAATTAACTTATTACTGGTTAATAACAAGTTAATACTAATAATAATTGGTAACCAGTTTTAACAAATAATATATAATAATTGAAGATAATTGAGTAGCTTTCTTTTTTTTAATTCTAATATCCAGAAATAATTTAGAAAAATTTTGTAAATTATTGGCTAATTTTATAAATAGTAGAAAAATGCCCTATTATGAGACAGGATCCTAATATGAGATATGTTAAGCTAAAAGGCCCTATATAGGCCCCATCTGTTGAACCCATCATGAAAAAACCTCGACATCTCATATTAGGATCCTATCTCATAATAGGGCACTTTCCTCTACTAATAAAAAACAATCTAAATCTTTATTAACATTTTTTTGTTTTGGCATCCAGTGACATTAATCACGATTTGCATTTTTGTTATGCCTTTTTCACTAATTACGATTAGCACTAGTTGTAAGTAGAAATAAAATAAAGATGAAAATAAAATAAGAAAATAAGATCCTTTAATTAGATGCAAATAAGTAATATTTTGTGGCATAGATTGTGGTAGATAAATATATTATATCGACCGATGTAAATTTTAGAGATCAAGATATTACAATACACAAGACCTAATTAATCTTAACTGTTACTACATAAGTTTACGTAGTTTGTTATAATTATAATCACCAAAGATATCGAGCCCTTTTTTGACAAATGTGAGTGTAGTATCAAAATCAGGATGGACCAGTTAGATCGAGGGATTATTATTAGTAGAATTATTTGTTGCAGAATAGTACGGTTGTTCAACATAAACTTAACCCTAGAACAGTGGTTCTTAACCTTTTCGAAGTCACGGAACACTTATGATTATAAGGAAAATTTGCGGAACACCAAAATTACTAAAGTTATAAAACAACAAAAATATGCATAAACATACCTTTTTTTATTAAATTACAGATTACATAACAGTAAAAAATAAGAAAACATTAATTTTAAAAAATATTATATTCATAAAAACTGTAACTAAAATAACTTATAAAAATGAAATTTCTTTAAATCTTCTAATAATTTTAATAAAACTTAATTTAAGACTTCTTCAAATTTTAATGCGATACTTGAGCTTGTCGGTTTTTGCAGATTTTAGCCACGCGTCGCGTGCGGAATGTGCCACTTTCCATGCACGTGTCACATAAAAATTATTTATTAATAAAAAAAATGTATTACCTGATCTTATATGTAAGAGATCTAAGTTAAAAATGTTATTAATTATATAATTATAATGTTTCTACAAAACACATAAATCAAATACACGTCAAATATAAACTTTGTCAAGCCAAACGCAATGAACGACTGCAACACAGACGCTTGTTTAGGTTAGTTTACTCGAAAATGCAAGTTGAATCTTGTCTCGGTTAGAAACAATGCAAACGCGCGATCGTCAACTCAGCCGTCGAGCCTCGAGCGGTAGTGGGAGCTCAGAAATTTGCGGAGCACTTGTAACAAGCTCGCGGAACACCAGTGTTCCGAGGAACACCGGTTAAGAACCACTGCCCTAGAACATCACCTTCCTAAAAGTTCTGAATCCACCACTGGGTGTATAATACCCAGTGTAATATCAATTATCAATAATTTTTCGAAAAGTCGATATTTTTGAACATGTTTTTTTTTTAAATTTAAACACCAGAATGTCAAGAATGCGCCTGTATCATTGTAATTACGATTAACATTTAAAAACAAAAGTTAATTTCAGAAAAAGCCCGAGTAGAAATTTTCTGACTCACAAAAAAGCGCTATTTGCTTCTAAAAAAATTACTTTTTCTTTTAACGTCGTATTATATAAAAAGATTAATCATTTGTTGAAGGTAAAGGATGTAATTTTTCAGAAAAAAATAAAAAATAACGATTTCTTTAAAAAATATATTGTTTAGACGTGACAAAAGTTAACTATGACGCAAAAGCATTCACACCACACATGGGTGTAGCACACCCAATATTGTTTTTAATGGCATGTCATACATCTACGGCAGATGAGGCTGCGCAGCGTGAAGAGTCGTAGAGGGGGAACAAAAGTTTATTTGCCTTACCACTTTGATTTTCTAACTTTCACTATATAGAAACGGCGGGTATTTTAATAACAAACGTAGGTGTGCTATACCCAGTGTGGTGTTCTAGGGTTAAGCATTGCAAAAATACAGGATAATCTTGAAAACTATTTTAGTTCTATATCCGTGAGAATATTGAAGAAATAAATCAAATAATTTAGTAAAAGATAAACATTTAATATAATTTAAAAAGAATATGAAAAATAATTGAAAAATTTATGAATTTAAAAACAATTAAAAATCTAATTGTGTAAAGAAGCTGATTTGAAAGATTAGAATCCCACTTTCAAAGTAAAAAATTAAAATAAAAAGCAAAAATTTTAAAACTTTAGAATAAAGAAGTATGTACAATGTCTAAGAAATCAATTCTTGCTCGAAATTTAAAGATTTAAGAAAATGTGAATATAAAATAGTCGAACAATTTAAGACTTTCAAGAATCTGGAAATACAAAATTTGAAGGTTTAAATTAAAGAAATTTAAGAATTAAATAAGTTTTCAAACAATTGTGAATTTATTTCAGAATTAAGATTCAAGGAGACAAAAAACTCTTGTACAAATGATTTCATTAGAGATTATCTTAAAATTGAAGAATGTGAAAAAATGTAACTTTTTCATGACCAGAGTAAGAAATTTACAGAACTGAAAAGAAGTATAAGAAAAATGTGTTAAAATACATATAAGCATACACATAATAAAAATTATATATTTTTCTTTGTTGGCGAAGGCAGTTGCATGAGACAGTTAGTATCTGTGTGAATTGAAAAGAAGAGCGTAGATTGTAAATGTAATCGAATAAAGATGTAGTTTTATTGTTATCTCTTTTTCTCGTCGACGACCAATTGTGAAAAAAGAAAGAAATAGAATACATTGACGAATAAAACATTAGAACCAATTTGTATTGTGAGCTATAAACGACTGTAAATATTCCTACTTCCTTAATTTTTTTTTTAAATTGATTTCTCACGAAATTATCTATTCGTATCTAGTCAAATGCTTTAAAAATCTCATAAAAAAATTTTAAAGTAACGTATACTAAAGATGCAATAATAATTAGTAGCAATAATATGTAATAATGATGTGTGATATGTTATGTTACTAAATAATTTTTGAAATTTTAATACATTTGATCATAATTTCGTGAGTAATTTATATAAATATTGATCTCATCAAAATAGTGTTTTATTTTATTCCTGTAATTTTACCATGTTTAAAGTTAAATAACAAAGAATGTTTTGCCATGTTTTTTTTACGGGCAAACTTGAAGAGAATAAATGTCAAAAAGTCGAAATTCCAGAATTTCGACGTAATCTTGTCAGGATGTTATCGTTAATCACGAATGTCTCGATAAAAAACATAATCGCAATTTAATCTCGTGATTCGCATCGATCTAGTAAGAATCTCGAGTGACGCATGTGATGTTACTTTCCGTTTGTTTTAGATCGGGGACAATGGGTAGCCATTGGAGTGTTGACTGCTATATTGGTGTTTTTAATCATTTTATTCATAATTAAATGAATCATCTCTCGTCTCTTCTAGCTTCTTCCTTCTTTTTTCCTTTCCTATGATAAAGATTTCTTTTGTAGCTTTAAGTGTAATCTAAGTCCGTTTGACCTATTACTGATAGTGAAATTTTATGAATATTAGAAATAAATACAGTTATAATAATTTATAATGGTCTTCTCTTAAATGTCATTCACCAGTAATAAATGCAATAGTATTTTCTATAATTGCATATATAAACTAATTAAGTATATATATTCATATCATATATTATAGTTATAATGTTATGTAATATATAAAATATATTAAAATTGTTTCTTCGCTAACAAAACATCTCTAATCTTAAATGTTTTTTCTTTGTTTGGAAGATAAGAATATGTAGCGATTTATGAAGTTAATCAAACGTTTAAAAAATTTTTAAATGTTATTTAGATATATATTATCCTTCCCAATTTATTCTTCCAATAATATAAAGTTATGAAACATTTCAATCAACTTCGTGAATAACTGCAAGAAATATGGAAGTAATATTATTGAGTTAAAAGATAAAAGGACAAATTAATGTTGTGTAACATCAACCTAACACTTATTCTCCTATATAGTATGCATAATTAATGATAATAATGTTATCCCTTATAATTACTTTCAAAATATTTATTGTCCTCAAACATTACAATCTGTAGAACGTTTTCATATAAAAATGTTCTTTTATTTTGTTTATCTTGCCTATATAAAAATATAATCTATACGTGAACTAGTCTCGATTATCTGAGTGATTAGGCAAATTTCATAGCAACATGAATGATTGTTGATGATAATAAAATGCTATGATTATTACTCTAAACTGTATATATATTTCATTCGGTGTTTTTCTACTAATATACAGGAAAAAATAGATCTTTTATTTTATTTTTATTTTAATATAAAAACGGATTTTAACTGTATTCTTATATCGATTTGTCTTTTCATTATCCCAGAAATAGCTTTGCTATTACTTTTTTGATTACTCACGTTATTCTCTTTTTCATTGTTCCACTATCTCGTAAAGGCCGAAAAACACGTCTAAAATTAACATAATTGTTTTCTTAAATTCTATATCATTGCAAATAATGCACTAACATGCATTGACATGGCAGTTACATGTTATGGATGTACACAGATCTATATACATATTTATACATGATTAATAACCATTATAACAATTATAATAGAGAAGAGATGTAAATTGAATGATAAATGATGATAAATCCAAACATATATACTATAAAAGAATCTTTGGTATGAAATGTTTATTATTGCCATTGCGTGCATATGTATTTATGCACAAAATTCGTCCCTAGCCTAACATGCAAAATGCCTTTTATGTAGATTATTTAAGAATGCCATTTAGAATTTATAAAAATTTATTTGCTTGGAAAAAGATGTGTATCAAAAGTCTATTAAATAATTCTTAATCGTATCCTTGCAAATCACGAAATTGTTAGCATTAAGAATCTATGTAAGTAATCATTAAGTGTATTTGTTTAAAATTATTAAGTAGATTTCTTTAAAATTTTGAAGATTATAAAAACTTGTTCATCTTTATGTTATTATTTAAGAAGTTTGCTTATTGCTGGAAAATCTAATCTGAATTGTTAAATATTATCATATTATAAAATTCTAATATCCTCTCTTTTAAAAAATCGTAGTTTTAACGATTTAAAAAGATCCTCGACCTAAAAAAATGTTTTAAATCTTTGAACCTTAACGTAAGAATACACACTTGAAACATTTCGTATAGCTTATAATATACTTCTTAAAAAATGATGCAAAAATGAATAATGTGTAAAAAGATAAATTTCAAGGCTCAAGACGGACGCGTTGATAACAATCAGTTGGTAAAGCCTTTCGAATATCATCAATGTTCTCCACTTCGATTCGCAGTCTGCTAACCTCATCTTCATAATTTTTAACCCACTGCGTTTGTAGATTTTTCGCATCCGTCAATGCGCGAATTCGTTGATCCAGATTGGCAGCCTTTATTTCTTTCTCAGCGGCAACTAAACGTTCTTCTAAGCGATTCAAATCGGCATCGTCTAAATTGCAAAATTAAAGTTTTGTTCAAGAAAAATGATCGAATTTGACTCGCAATAACTAATAATATAAATAAGTATATTTATGACTATAGAACAAAATCTAGAAATAGACTTTTATATATATTAGAGATAGACGAATATAAAGTTTAAAGGTCAAGTGATTGTAGAGAGAGATTTGAACTCACCGATTTCTGGTAGATTCTCGAGTTCCCTGATAATTGCGGCAACCTCTAATAAGGCCTTATCAACTTGCTGTGACGCCAGAGTCACATTAGTCTTCGCCTGGCCAACTTTATAGTTTGCCTAAAAATCAGAGTTTTAGGTACTATAATTTGCCTTAGTCTTAAGTAACAAACAATTGAATTAGAAAATAGAAACAGCCTCGGATTGTTCTTTAATTAATTAATGTTTTATTTCCTATCCCTTTTTCCTCTCTCTTAGCTGACTTAATTAAATTTTTACCTCGGCGGTGATATTGGCATCCTTGGTCATTTGAATCTCATATTGTCTGATCATGGAATCCGTAGTGTCAACTCGAAGATGTAACTTCTCGGCTTCATTTCCAAGTCGTAGAGCTTCAATTTTAGTTTTATTTGCTTCCATTCTGATGTCATTCGCGTTAGTGCTCGCTCTATCCGCGTAAGTCTGTACATATAATATGTAATGATTATAATATTATAATATAGTAATATGTATATATAATGATAATATCATTTACATGTAATAAAATAAAAAAAAATAACGTATAATATAATAAGATATATATAAGAATGAAAATAAGTATCACCAAATAAGTATTGAAAAAATAAAAATAAAAGATATATATAAGTTATAGTATAGTGTTTTCGTTAAGAAAGAAAAATGTAATAACTTCATTATATATAAATATAATAGTTTTTTAAATAAAAATTAATTTTAACTATTTTACCTGAGCATTTTGCGCAATTTCGCGTGCACTTTTAGCGTTACCTTCCGAACCATTTAGCACTCTCTCTGTCTCTCTAGCTTTTGCACTAGCATTAGTAATCAAGTCTTCAATCTTTTGGATATCCTGCAAGGCGCTCTGAGCCTTAACACGTTCACGTTGCACTTCAGCATCAAATTCTAATACAATATAAATATCAGAATAAAGTTTCTTAAAGAAAAAAATTTTGAAAAATTCATGAGTTTCTCCGTTTGTCTAATTTCATAGAATAAAAAATTTCTACATTTTTTCACAGAACTTACCCCCTAATTTCTTCAAGGTTTCTTGAGCTTCTTTCAGTGTCTGATCGCCACGTTTGACAGCATCATTTGCCGTCTCGTTGGCTTCATCCAATTCAGCTAACAATTCCGCCGTTGCGGCTTGTTGATCTTGAGCTCTATCTAAAAGTTCTTCGCTCCTTCTAACTTTTTCAGCCATCTCATTCATAAGATTTTCGTTTTGTTCCAATAAGAGTTGCGCTTGCTCTTTGATCTGCAAGCTCTATTTTATAACACATAGATTATTTAGATTTTGTATTAGCATTAACCTTTATATATTTCTTAGATTTTGAGATCGGTTAGATTACAATCAATGTCATTACATAAGGAAAATAAGAGCAACACGTCGTTATTAAAGTGAGAAATATGAAATAATAAATTTTTTTGTATTTCCAAGTACACAGATTTTTCCAACCTACTAAACTGCGCGCCGATTTTTTGTCGGACTTTAAAATACAGTCTTCGTTGGAGCATTAAAATCCCCTATTCCTCCCCAATTAATGATATTGATTGTATAGCTTGAGAGCTTTTCTATTTATTGTCAGTTAGATTAGTTCTTTTTGACGCGAATTCATATATTATAATTCTGTAACCTGTGTATTTATTTATAACATCATAATTACCACACTGCTAACGCTTTCTATTTGCTGTCGCAATTGCTCGATATCGACTGGAGGAAGTGTTAAATCGAGGATTAGCAAATCTAACGCTTCCTGAGAAACAGCTGAGGACTTGGTAGCTGCGATGGCAGTGAGGTTCCTCACTTCGTCCATACGATCCTCCAATTGCGCCAACTTGTTCTCCAGATCTCTTATTTCATCCCTACAGAATCTCTTTTTTAATGCTTTACGTATACAGATTATATTAGAAGATCGAAAATATTAAATAGTAATTACAAATTAATAAATTAAATAAATAAATAATACTTATAAATTTTAAATATTATAAATAATTAGAAATGAGAAAAAAGAAAATATTACTAACGTTATATTGGAATATTTCGATATCGTTTGTTTTGCGAGATTGTAAGCCTCCAATGTCGTCTCTCGTGCCTGCTCCGCCAGCATATGAAGCTTCTTGGCTTCGTTTGTATTTCTAAAAAAATAGAATCCCAATATTGAATAATAATATTATATAACATTATAACAATATAATCACTAAAAACTTTTCGGTATATACATATAATAGTAATTTGAAGAAATTTATTTAATAATAATTTATAAATAATTCTTCACTTTTATCTTTAAAAAGATCTATAGAATAGAAAAAAACTATTTTATTAATACAAATAACAAAATGGAAATTGCAATTAACTCTCTGGAAAAATTCTTTTTTTTATTAACCCTCCGTATGCATATATTTTTCGTTACCTTCCTAGTACATATTTGGGTCTGTCACGTTTGACGCTATTTTTCCCTATCTAAAATATTTTTAAAAATCTGAAAAAAATCACAAAACATCTGTCTACATTGTAGTTGACGATTTTATAATTTATTTTGATAAATATCGTTTATTTAATATTTTCTGGCATGCTTGCAAGTTTTACAGTTACGAGCAATTTGGCTCGGACGCCGTAGACCCACATATGCACACGGAAGGTTAATGAAATAAGTTAAATAAGTTAAAAATTTATACATATTTACAATGCAAAATACATACACTTCAGCGAGTAGACGCGCCTCCTGTGCGATCGATGTCATCTGTTGATTCTGCTGGCCGACTTGCTCAGCGCGCAATTTTGCCGAAGTTAAAGCGCTCGCTCCATCTGTACCCAAGTAATCTTCCGCCTCCTGTCATTCATCATAAAATTATAAATTAGTTAATATATAACTTAATAAATTTAAAATAAGAGTTATTCATGAAGTTATAATCGAATCTTTCGAATGTAGCTTTTAGAAATAGAGAAAAGGAAGATATAAGAGAACATATATGTAAAAGAAAATTTTGCAGCTTATATGCGTTAACAAATATATTATGTTACAAAATAATATATTCCTAAATAATCTTTTACAATGTACAGTCAATATCCGAAATTGTTATAAAAGAGCAAAATTTTATTTACCGTTAGCTGCTCGTAGATTTTATCCAAAACTTTCTCTGCCTCGTCGATATTCGTCAAACCTTCCTCAGTTATATCGCGTGCATCATTCGCCGTCACGTCCACAGTTTGATAGATCTTGTCAATCGTATTTAATTGCTCACGCAGCTCGCCTAGCTGTTCCACTAACGTTTTATTCTCACCTAATAAAGGTATTAGTTTTCACTTTTACAATAATATAAGCAAAATCACAATATTAAATATTTATAGGGTAAAACTCCTGTTTAGGGGAGGCAGCTCCAATGACCTTGATATGTTGTCATATGTTGTCAAGATCATGACCCTGAACAACATTCAAAAGGTTTTAGTCGTCGCTCGTTGTTTGTTAAAAAGTTATTAACAAATGTAACTGAGAAATATAACAGTTTGTGTCAATGCTAAGGAAAGTAATTTGCTGATATGTGTATAGATAATACACATGTAGGCGATGGAGGGGCTACCGCTCCTTCCCCTGCTGCAGGGGTGAGTGGGGTGGATCTCGGTTCGTGGAAAGTTGAAAACCTGAACCGTACAATAATAGACCTAGTTTCGTCCTGTAAGCAAAGCAAGGGTGAGGTGGATCTTGCTTTGCGTGGAGAGTACAATGCTATCCAGAAAACCATCCACGCGAAACGAGGTCCACCCTACCTCACCCCTGCTTACAGGGCGAAATTAGGTCTATCATTGTATAATTCGGGTTAGGTAGGTTTTTTTGGGGTGGAAGTGCAGGGGGAGAGACGGAGCCCCCCTGCCCACGCATTCAATAAATAATATTTACAATTATAATCATACAATTATGGTTAAAGCATACTTTGTATTCATGCTTTCTAACACATAAAAAAATTGTATATATACTTTTCTATACCAACTATTCTCTGCTTTAACAAAAAGACTTCAATATATTAACGATTCATTGCTTTAAAAGACTTTCCTTCATTCATATAGTTCCACATATATATTAGTCGTTTATGCCTTTCAATACTCAAAATAACTATTTTTCAAAATTTTTTTATTAATAAATTTTTAATAAAGAACGAGCGAACAACTAAAACTTTTTGAAGGTTATTCAAGAGAGTGACCTTTATAATATATGTCAAGACCATAGGAGCTGCCTCCCCAAAACAGGAGCTTTACCATTTATAGTTTTCATTAAAATAATTTTAATAATTTTTAGATAATTTTTCATTATTTAATTATATATAATTATTATCTAATTTCCAATTCAAAATAGGTGACTAATAATATTTACTGCCGGATCCTCGCTTGGCGATAGTCAATAACGTTTTTACTCGATCCTGTACGTTCTTGAGCTCCTTCTCGAAATCTGAATCCTTAATGACAGTTGGACTGCTATTGATCTTATAAAGGGTATCTTCAAGTTCAGCCAAACGTCGTCGATGATCATTGACTGCCGATTGTACAAGATTGTAACAATCGGGACAGTCAATACAACCGTGCTGACGGTTATGCTTGTTCTCCTTACAGCGATCACAACGCCTGCCTTCAACGTTCGTCAAGCACTACCGACAATCGTCAAAAGTATTAAACAAAAGATAAAAAGGAGCAAACAAATTTATTGTGAAAAAAAATATATAAAAACTAAAAAATAATAAAATTTTTATGTAAATTTACAGTTGATTTGATTTATACAACTGCGCAAACACGTAATTTTAATTTAAATCCTAGTAATCGCCCATTTTGTTACATTTGTACAGAATTATTTAAATTTTATATAGGTATAGATACTTACAGGACATTGTCCGTTTGCATCACATTGCAAATCCTGGGAACCGATACTGTCGCAATCGCAAGGCTTGCAGCCCTCGCGGCTAAATCCGTACTGATAGGGCTCACAGGCATCACAATGTTGACCCGTTATTCCAAGTCGGCACTGACATTGTCCTGTTATCGGGTCACAAGTGCGATTATAAGAACCTTCCAAATCGCAGTTACAAGGCGTGCAACCCTGGGACACAAAGATGTACCTTTTACTAAGGCAATTTAAAAACAATTTTAAATTTAGAAGTAATATACAAATGTTTGTACATGAAATAAACACACGTTAGTTAAAGTGTTATTTGATCAATAACTTGATAATTCATTGTATCAGTTATCATTAAATTATCTCTATTCTTTTATTTTAATTTAGCAGACTTTACCTCCCCGCTCATAATATGGTAATAGCCTTCCTCGCATTTATCGCAATTGCGACCTATAACGTGCGGCTTACAGACGCAATGTCCCGTTAATTGATCGCACGGCACGACTCTTCCATCCTCAAGTTCCAAAGTACCCGGTGGATAACACTGACACAACTTACACCCGTCTTCCTTGCGATCCGACAATGCGTCTCCGTAATATCCTATTATATAAAACATAACAATATAAAATATAATCGAACATACATATTATATATTATAGAAATTTGTGGAAGAAATATTATATAATGGATCTTTATGAAATAGTTCTCAATTTATATTTACCGGCTAGACATTCCTCACAGTGAAAGCCAGCTGTATTATTGACGCATTTAAGACATTCTCCCGTCTCGTGATTACAATTTCTAACTGCATTTAAGTCGATGTTGTTGTTGCAATCGCAAGGACGGCAAGCGAGACCTCTTTCAGGATTCCCGTAGTAACCATCGGAGCATGTTTCACATCTAGGTCCTACACAAGAACGTACATTTTATATGACCTTTAATCAATTAAAAAAAAGAGAGAAAAGCAAGAAATATTAATAGACGCTATGATGCTTATCTTAGATGCTTATGTTAAAGTACTTGAAGAAGGTATTTGTAAAAACTATACACATATACTTACCAGTCCTGCCAATAGGACATTCGGAGCAGATAGGATCCGGATTGTTGCCTAGAAGAATGCAAGGCCCATTGTCGGGACAAGGGCACGGTTTGCAATCGTCCGAGGTTCCTTTCAATGGATAACCATAATATCCTCTACTACATAGCTCGCAATTGCTTCCTGCAGTATTATGCTGACAGATACATTGCCCTAAAATGTAGGGAAAAAATATCATATTCGAAATATTATTAAACACTCTAAAATGCCTATATTTATGTGAGTTTATCACTCTTTCAGAAAAATTAGATAAGAGCAAGAGTCGAAACACTTGCGATATGCTCGAAAAGTCGTCAAAGTTATTAGACGAACGTAATTTGACAAATAATGCGATAATAAGTAAATTTGATTCAAATTTCGCGTTTTCCAGAAGATTATAATCGCAAAGAATTAAAACTAAAAAGTTACTTTATCTCTAGAGTTTAGTTTGATTTATCTCTCTTTAAAGCGTATAATGTAATAAAATCTAATTACCAGTCTCAGCCTCGCAAATATCGGCATGTCCATTGCAGTTGCAAGGAACGCAAAGGGCGAAGGGACCACCATTGGGCGGGTCGTGGTGAAATCCAGGCGCGCATGACTCGCAAAACTGACCGACGTAGCCATGAGGACACTGGCAATGTTCCACCCAATCGGCCGACTCGCCAGCTGCGCCACGATGAGCCGTCTCTAATTTCACGTCGTCCAAAAATCCTCGGCCTTGATGCGTATAAGTCCCGCGGATCTTTATGGCGGTCAAGTTTGACAAAATTGACATAAAAGCACGAGAGGATAATCGCGGTTGCCAGCCGTAAGTGCCATGCTCGTGTAACTTGAACCGATATTCTTGAGGCTGTAAAGATAATCACGTTAATGCAATACTGTAAGAAAATGAAGTAAAGATAAGAACACTCACTGTAACAGTCGGTAAACGATTTTTTTGGCCAAAGATCGGTTGCGTGATTTGCTCGCCATTTCCACCTTCTAAAATTACATCGCGTGCCGTAGGAGCCGGACCAGTTTCCCCTATCCTCAGTATGAACGATATATCCTGATTGTATGACGCTCGCTGGTCTCCCAGAAATTTATCAGGCGCGAGGAAGTATACGTTGTCACGGTCGAGCGCGGTAACCGAAACCGTCTGCGTCAATGCATCGTAATGCAACAGAATCGGATTACCGGCTACGGATGCGGACCAGCGCTCGTTTCCTCGCACGAACATACTCTCGATGAATAGTTTTGAGTAACCGGTCGCTGGCCGACAGACCGAGGAGTGGCCGTAACAGAAACAGGGAGTGCAGCCGAACTCATTATCCACTGCCAAATTGAAGAAACCTGGTCGACACCTAATCAATTTTGGCATTCAATTAGTGGATTTCGATTTTTTAGCAGAAGGAAAAATCAACAGAGCCTAATTAAAAATAAAATTAAAATTCGCGATAATGAAAATTGATTACACACTAATCAAAGAATCGTTATTGCAAATGTGCGAGAAGTTCTATATAATCTAAACATATAATATTTCAACTATTTTTTAATAATAATGTAAGCTAAAAGATCAAAAAGCCATAAGTTTATCATTTAATATAAGTTGGCAGTCAATATGTTAAAGTGTGAGTCGGTTAATTTAATATCTTTTCTCAAAAAGATATGGCTTGATTGAATAGTTGAAGCATAACAAGACTAACTCTCTGCAGCGTTTTCCCTCGACGTTTTCTTTACAGACGCAAACCCCCGTGACAGTATCGCAGTTGGGAACGTTGTCTGCCGACCCTGCCAAGCTGCACTCGCAGGAGGTACAGCCCTGCGCGCCGAAATTGTAGAAATTGGCCGCACAGCGATCACATTTATCTCCTGTTACGCCAGGTTTACATTGGCATTTACCCTCGCTGTTGCACTGCAAGCTTCTCGAACCTACCATTTATTAAATTTTAATTTATTATCCTATTATAAAAGAGTTTGATTTAGGATAGAATTAATCTATATTTATATCAGGGAAAACTGCGATGTTAATTTAAAGGACCCCGCACATACCTTGGAAATTGGCTGAAATTTTGGAAATAGATGGTTTATGTGATGCTGATCAAAAGTCACAATGAGTAAGATTCACAATAATCAACCGTTTAAGCGCTATGAGTGTTCAAAAGTTAAAAATAAGAGGTCTGTTCTATTTAGCTGAACTTCTTGCGCAATTCATCTTTTTTCTTTTTCTCTCCAACGTAAAAAGAAAAAGAGAAAAGATGAACCGTGCAAGAAGTTCAATTAAAAAGAACAGGCTTAATGTGTTATTTCAGTGCTATTGCGGGACAGTGGATTACAATGTATTATTCTGCAGAATCACACAACTCATTCTTTTTATTAATACAAAAATATGTATTTATGTGAAAAAATATGTACATACATGTATATACACACATATATGAAGCCCGACTGGCGGCCGAGGTATGACAGCGTGGTTAGTTTCGTGGTTATAATTCATATATATGTGTGTATATACATGCATGTACATATTTTTGTATTAATAAAAAGAATAAGTAGTGCGATTCTGCAAAATAATACATTGTAATTCGGATCCTAAAGCCGTCTGTAATACTGACATTTTTATTAAACGCATATCTTTTTATTAGCTTTATGGATTTAAAAATCCTTCTCCAAAGTTAAAGTATATGCGCGCTAATGCTTTCTACGACGGTCGATTTTATACCGAGAACTTTTCAGTCAATTACTGTGAATCTTGCCTATTATAACTTTCGATCAGTATCACATAAACAATTTATTTCTGAAATTTCAGCCAATTTCATTGAAATCCACTGTACCACAATAATACTGAAATAACGCCTCATTTTGACTTTTGAACGATAGCGCCTAAACGGTTGATTATTGAATTTTGCCCATTATAACTTTTGATCACATAAACTATTTCCAAAGTTTCAGCCAATTTCACCGAAAGTCAATTTCCATAAGGTATGTGCGGAGTCCTTTGAGAAATTACCGAATTTATGATTGCAATTATTTTATTTAAGATTATTATAGCATTACCAATCTCATTGCAGTTGCATGCAATGCAGTAGTTATCCTCAGGTCGTTGATAATAATTTTCGCGACACCGTTCGCAATTGGCGCCATCGCGATTCGCTCGACAATCCAAGCAATGACCTCCGTGACCGGTCAACTTATACAGTTCCCTGTCGAAGTAACACCTGTCCGAGTATCCGTTACAGTTACAAGCTGCAAGAAATAATAAATGAACGAATTAATAAAATAATTGCAGAATTTTTAAATGCGGGAAAAAGAAACAAATACATATATCCTCCTCATACAAGATAATATTATTATTTTTGAACATTAAATATTAAAATTTATTGTATAACAATGAAAAAGAATAATGCAGGAAGACGTTGAGATTGTTGAGAACAAGTTGTTAAATAAATAATAAATCTAATTATTTAATTATATTTATCTAATAATTATAATTTTGAATAATAACTTAATATTGAAGTTTAAATGTTTGTACAAAGATATATAAATTTTATTTAGAATGTCGTGATCAATATCTTTTTAATACATATAATGTCATTATGAACAATTCTATAAACAATATATCATTGTTAATAATTACTGGAGCCTGAATACCAAGGGCGTATTTTATCCCACGGCGTGCACGGCAATATGCAATTCGTTATCATTAATAACACGATTAATTTCATTTTTTTTTGGTCTGAGAACATTCACAGAGGTCGATGCATTATAATTCAACTTATTTCATTATTGGTTATTATTATAATTTGATTACAATTTACAATTGTTTAATCATATAATTATATGTTTAATTGTGCTCGCTTATAAATGTCAAATTGTTACTTCAACTGTTACACGTACTCGATCACTGTCACTTTAAATTTCACATGATCTGTTCAAATTACACTTCCTTAAATTGCTTTTTAGATATTTATCGAAAATCTATTTTTTATTATGTCTTTTATTATACTGGATTTCGAGGATTTTGATCAGTGGACAGATATGCTTTTATCGCGATATTGTGGTACACCAAATGCAGACAAAAGTGCATTGAACGGCCGTGTACCTTCCCCACAAGCCATGCATCCCCACTCGAGAGAGAGCGGGAGATGAACGTAAAAGGCAAGGCTGGTATCAGGTAATACTGGCGAAGGTGCAGTCGCTTATGGTGTTTGCAATGCTCACCGTGTCTCTCATTGGATACATATTACGTTATGCAGACCAAGACCTAAGTCTACAGTTTTTCGCATATAAATGCAGTTATTTTAGAAAAGCAGTTATTTACGAATAAAATTCTATAATAATATTAAATAAAAAATATAAGAAATTATTACATGATTAATTGTAATGGCTTCTGCTAGTTGATTCCGTTATGCATAACACATTACACATCCGACAACATTTTGCAATAGAGATTATAGAAATATATAAATTGGCACTTTTTTACATAACTACATTTTATTATCTTTTTTTTTTACTACACGATTCTTGTTTTGATTTGTGTATTTCTTTTTCTAATCAATTCAGATTAATCTCAACACAACTTTAGACTAATTATATTTAGCTAATTAGATTTTACAGCTAATTAGATATAATTATATTAAGCTAAAAATAAAGATAATGAGGAAAAGAATAATAAATAAAGTTAGCAAATAAGGATGAAAATAATTCTTCTTTTCACTATCCACTTTTAATAACTAAACTTCAATAATAACTAAACTTTCTTGTTTTATATGTTTTAAATTCTGCCTTGTAACTTGCTAAAGTTTAAATAAATTAAATCATTGATTTCAATAGATCTTTTTTATCAGTTTTAATATTTATTTAGATACTGAAGGAATTAATATTCAAAATTTGTTGTATATTGATGATTGCATTTAAAGCTATTAAAATATGCTAATATTTACGTAAATACTTACGTTTGCATTCATGCGCATCTGTAGTTGTGGCACGGCCCCAAGGAGCGTCATTGTAAAAAGGTAGGCACTCGTTGCAGTCTGGACCAGCAGTATTGTGCTCACATCTGCGAATAAGTTTAGCTTCTAACTTGTAGCATTACTTACAATCTTATCAAAGGTAGCAGCAAAGTGACAAGAATTGTTATTATTATTATTATTATTATTATTGGTAGTTTGAAAATTCTAATTTAATTTAATTTAACTTAATTATAGAATGTTATAATTTTACTTTTAAAAATATCTATCTTCTTGCAAATAAAACATTTTATCACAATCTATCAATTGTATGTGTAATGCTAAAAAGTAATTTATTTTGATGATTATTTTGACATAATATCAGAAAATTCACAAAAGCCTTGAAAAATAAGAAAAAAAGAAAAGAAATATAAATAGATATTAAGAGGATGCTGGAGTGACGACCGAACTTCCTCGATGTCGATAATGTCAACATTTCTAATTTTGTTTTTCCTATATCTGTCTTTGTCTAATGCCCGTTCTAGACTGGAGGATGATCCTACTCTCGGCTCATCCTCCTTTCTATAGTGTACGTGATATAAACTATACATAAACTATAGATTTTTACCCGTCTACACTAGAGCCACAAGTAGGATCATCCTCCAGTCTAGAACGGGCATAACGAAATGACATCTGTCCTTGTTCGATTGCTGCGCCATCTCTGCTTACTAGCCTGCGTGTATATTTTTGTGGAAAATATACACGATTTCTTCGAAGCCCAAATTTTTTTTCCAGGTTTTCAATCTCAATTTCAACGGTACGTTATTGTTTGTGCACGTATTCTGAAGAGTGGGAACATTTCATTTCGTACATATAACCTATACAACTGTTTATATTAGAAAATATGGTTATAAGGTGACAGCATTTTTACATTTTTTTTCAATTATCACTAATTTTTTACATTCCCACTCTTCATTAGTACCTATACTTTACTCCTGTAAAAGGATTTTGCGATCTATAAAGCCGTTTCAAAGAACGAGCCCTGACTGTTTTTGTCGGTAATTGTCCCCTGTCCAGGATCCCCTTAATTGCCAAAATGTAATTGCGTGCGTGTGTGTGTATGCGTGTATGTGCTAAAAATCACTACTAAGAGAAGGGAATTATTACCGGCAGACTCTGCGAGTTCTGCCGTCGACACTGGTGCTGTTTACGCATTCTCCAGCGTGGCCATTGCAGGCGCATCTTGCACCAACCGCTACATCGGCTATTGCATAGTAATAAGATTTCAGCACTTGCGCGTCGCCAAAAACTTCATCGCCAAATGTGTTTAGCCTGTCCAAAGTAATCCTTAAATCCGTCGCTTGGACCCATTCCTATAAAACAAACCGCGTCTGTTAAGCCACCTGTTAAATAATTATAATAAATATAGACAGTCTGTAAAAAACTTTTAATTTCGTTGTTAAAGCAGTCTCAGTTTTTTGAATTACTTTGTATTTTAAATACCAATTTAAGTTATTAAATTATTCTTTAATAAACTATTTTAATCTCGATTACTGGCTGCAATTTCTCTGATTTCGTTAATAAATTAATTTTTAATATAAAATCCAAGATATTACTATTATATCTTACAGACACAATTAAAACTATCCTTCTGATTTTTATATATTATACTAAGAATATATTATTTTTAACAATTGTTAATTGCCTGAAGTTCGGGGTTGGTTTCGAAGTAATAGGCGGAGGGTCGGCCCTCCAAGGTCGAGAAGGCGACGGTGCCTTTGGTGAGCGGAGAGATGTCAGAGAATTCTGAGGTGCATAGCACGCGAGTGTCGTCACCGCGAATAGTCTCTTTGGACTCGGGCAGCTCGTACGTATCCCGGCACGTCGCTGAATAAAACTGATAAGGTTCCCATGGCGACTTCTCGTTCTTCCGCTTGTAGATACCCCAGCTTTCCGGCCGGGGTGACTCGAACAGTACTCTGACGTATGTTATATCAAATGTCTTTCCTGAACATGTTAAAATCAGAATATTATGAAACGTTATAAATAAAAATAGTACTAATAATAATTATGTATATAATAGATTATATCTAAAATATATAAATAAATACTTCAATCTTTAAACAGTTTATGCAAATATATATACATATAAGGCGCTTTATCTAGTCTGAATGCTTAAAATATCTAAATTATTATTAAAAATATCAAAAAATTTCAAATCAAAATTATTCCGTTTTCAAACTTTTATGATTAATATAACTTTCTTCAAAATTTGTAGAGATCTTTAGATAAAGATACAATTTTTTAAAATTAATTATTATTAAAACTATCGTCAAATTATTTCTATCGTTAGAAATGTCATCTTCTAACAATAAGATCATAACACATCAATACAGTCGTAAAAGTAGTGATATGCAAGAAGATGTGAGAGAAGGTAAATGCTTTGATGAATGAACATATGGTGTACAGATTGTATGTAACTTCAACCACTTTGTATACTCTTCTTCTCCTCACCACTTCAGAAGAAAAAACCATAAAAAATAACTGTGATTGACATATACATAATTTGTCAAGATAAAATTCCTGAAGTTTGTGTAAATTAAATTCAAGTAAAACTTAATTGAATTATAAATTTTTGAATTAAAATAAATTATTAGATTATGTTAATTAGTCACATCAGTCCGGATAAAAATCTTATTACTGGATTGTTATCAATAAAATAATTAAATAACGTAATAAAGTTTAATTAGAAGCGAATAAAAGCGAATAAATAATTAATTTGGAAATATTACTTAAAATACACAATCGAAAAATTTGATCAATTGGTTCAAAACGTTCTAATTTCTAAGTTAAAATATTCTACTGCTGAACTAGATCCTAAATCAATTAAGAACGAAAATAAATTCGTAAGAATAAATTCATTTTTAAAGCTCACGAGAGCACTGTGGTTTCTCTATCATCCTTTGTACACTGTATGGTTTATCTCATCGCGCGTACATCCTCATAGATAAGGAAGTAAAATGAGAGTAAGCGAGAGCGAGAGAATGGAAGAGAGACATGGAGAAAAAGAGAGAAAGTATAAACCAGCGACTGTCTATGTCTCTCAGTGTAGAGACACAGAAATCTTCTACTAAGGTAGGTATCCCAGATATATTACAACGAGAATGTACCTAGATGGAGGGTGAGATTGACCTGGTTGGGATACTCGATGCCTTCGTACATGGTGTCCGACTGCCACCACGTAGCGTTGTCATTATTATCGTGGTCAGTGAGGAAAGAAGCTGAATGATCGCCGCGTCGACAAATTTCGCACGACTTCTTTTGCACGCCCGTCTGCTTACAGAACTCGATGGGACGGTCCTCGCCGCACGTGTTGGTCGCCTCCATCAGCACGTTGAAAGCCGCGTTTTCGAACGGCGGTATACATCTCTAAAACACACCACGCGATGTTTATTTAATTAAATTTTTATAGCATGACATTATTTAATTTACTTTTAAAATATAACTCTACAATTATATATACTTTAAGGGGGGATTCCAGTTTGTTTGGTCAAATAAATCAAATTTTTTTTTCTTGCATAAATAAATAGTAGAGAGCTTCAAGAATATATTCCCAAAGTGTTATCGTCAAATTCATAAAATTGACGAAACTAGAGCCCTTTAGTGAGACTCGCTTTGAATCGGATACAGCACAAGTATGCGGCTGTACCGATTTCGCAGTTTCCTCGACATTCTATCGATGTGGGAACAATAAAATTTTGTTTATACCTGCCTAGATTCTCAACTATATGTTTGGCCCTATCTGGTATAAACGTGTGTGTGTGTGTGTGTGTGTGTGTGTGTGTGTGTGTGTGCGCGTGCGCGTGCAAACCGTGATAAAAACCGCCGAATAAGAATTCTTCGAGAAAGAAAAAGACATTTTATGGGCTCGAAATAGCAGACTGAGCGTTCTTTAAGGTAGTCGTCTCGTCAGGGCATGTATTAGATAAAGTTTTCGATTTCGGATTTTATATCAAATTATATGATCAGCTTTGCAGTCGATTTTTTCTGTGGCTCCTTACCGACTATTTACTCTAGAAAATCGATCTCGAAAATCACAAATTTTGCATTACTTCATACAGACGGCCAGAAAAAGAAGGCTCTATCACGGTTTCAATCACATATTTTCGCATTTTTCGATTAGATGAAGTGAGAAAAAACATTGCTTTTTGTACATTAGATTTCGAAGATTCCGATGCAACCATAAAATATATAGTTTACCGGCTGCTAATTTTTTAGTTTATTTTAGTGAAAATGCGGTAATCGAGCAGACATTTTTTGGTCGAGGTTAGGTTGGGAAGACTTGGCAACGCCGCTGGCTAATCACTGTAGTTGCAGGTTATGGGGCTCGTCTTTCTTAGCCGAATTGGATAGTGATTGACACCCCTGTCATACGTTTTGAAACCCTTTCTCAGTAATTGACGTAAAATGCGACGTTGCCAAGTATTTTTCTCACTTGTAACCTTTCTCGACGACTCGCATAATCAGCTGATCAAAACGGAGTCAAATGAGAAAAATCACAGAATTTGGAAAAAGTAACATACTTTGTCACGTATGAAATTTTACACCATAATTCATAAAATTATTTTTGACACCCCTGTCATACGTTTTGAAACCCTTTCTCAGTAATTGACGTAAAATGCGACGTTGCCAAGTATTTTTCTCACTTGTAACCTTTCTCGACGACTCGCATAATCAGCTGATCAAAACGGAGTCAAATGAGAAAAATCACAGAATTTGGAAAAAGTAACATACTTTGTCACGTATGAAATTTTACACCATAATTCATAAAATTATTTTTCCCTTAGCAAAAATTGCCTGAAATATATTTCTGAACGTGAAAACCTACAAACAGTCACATGACTAGCACGTAGCGAGACGACTACCTTAAATAACTGTAAGTATCGTGAAAATATCAAAAACTTTATTTCTTTATTCAACTGTAAAGCCCCTTGCACAATGCCAGGCAACAGGCAATAGGAACAGGGAATAGAAATCAGAAATCATGTATAAATGCAGAATAAACAGTGACACAGGCAATAGACACAGAGTTTCCATCACGTTGGAAATTCTGTGCCTATTGCCTGTTGCCAACCAATCATAGTATTCGAATTTTTTAGGTTGTAATTAACGATTTTTTGGTTATTTCCTGTTCCTATTGCCTGTTGCCTGGCATTGTGCAAGGGGCTTAACTCTTTTGATCCGCCATATTGAATCCGCCATTTTGAATTTTGAAAATCTGATCAGATTCGGATTCAGCGACCTCAAAAACCTTTATACTGAACTCTTCATGCATTTTTACGTGCTTTTTCGGCTGACAGTAAAAAAATAAACTTTAAACGCGTTTTTCTCAAAACTACTTTTTCTAACTTGGCGTGCAGAATAACTCAGAAAGTAATCAATCAAATAACTTTTGCCAAGTACGATTCGATTCCTTATAATTTTCTCCAGGGATTGAACCTACCGTTACACTTTATTGTTTATTTATAACAATTTTATCAACAATAAAAGATTGATTTTTTTGATCGAAAAAAATGTTTTCTTGCGATTGCTGTAACTCTTTCAATTTTTCATATTTTTATTTGCAATTAGGTTCAACCCCCGCGTAATTGATTAAGCTTTAAAGGAAATTTTTGCTTTTTGCTTTCAGATGAATCAGCTCGTTGCTACACTGCATGCCGATATTGTGCCACAAAGTTGAATGCCAACACAACAAAAATTAATAAAATTGAAAAACCGACATATCTTTTTCTTCTTTAGAAATGCCTTTTTATATCACCAAAAAATCAATCCAATATCACTTATAGTTTTCTAAAAAAAAATTCTTACAAAAATCATCATTTTTTGCCCAGCTAAACTGGAATCCCCCCTTAATAAATTATATCACAGTTATTCTGTTAAAATCTATAGTAAATAATAAATCTTCTACGATATTCAATACAATTGTAGTTCGCTAATATGAAATAATAAAATGAAGACTTGTGAGTCGGCCTAACTGGCGGTAATTCATTAATATAACGACGTTTCAACCCTTACTTTGGCTCCTTATCAAGTTAATTTAACAATGGTAGAACATTGTGCGTTAAATTACAGAAATATGTGAGTCAATTAAAGATTGTGTAAAAGGTCGGTGACAGAAATGGAACAGAATATATACTTAGTTGAGAGACATGACCATCTCGTGTAATGCTCGAGAAACCTTCTACGATATATTTTATATTATTTTACATTTTTAATGTAATAACGCGTTATAGAGATTTATTGTTATTTAAAATTAAACTAAAATTTAAATTAGATAAACAATAAATACATTTCAATAGGTGATAGAACAATTTTTAATACATTTTTTAATATTAATATTTTAAATAGAATTATAAAACTATAAAAAAAGTCTCCTTTTATAAATATAATATAAATATAGATATAACTGTATTATATTCTTCAATACGATGAAATTTATATGATAAAAATAATTAATAAATACGTTAAAATTAGAATATAAAATTAGATAATATTTATCTATGATTAATATTAAAAAATATTAATTAATATAAAAAGTATTATTAATATAAGAAATTTGATCAGGTCTAATTTTCTCAAATCTTAATTGACCTAAATAGTAAAGGATTCTATTTCTAATACAGAAGATATATCTCGCGAGCTTCGCGAATGATATCTCATCCATTTATATCATGGCCCACACAATTTATCTGCGAGTTCAAGTAACTTGGAGTAACCCCATGATAACCTTAACATCCTCCCGAAATCCAGAGCTACGAACTGATTTAATTAACGATGAGAAAAGCACGGGTAGCTGTTATTTATTAAAAAATATTTAAACAAAATTGATTTGAAAAAAATTAATGTCACAGAAAAAGATTAACAAATAATACATAATATATATGTTGCGTTTAAAAAATATAATTATATAACAAAAATTAACGTTATAAAATTACGTAAAAATAACAAGCGTTACATAATAGAGAATTATAATAATAGATAATTATATGTAAAAAAATATTAAAATGTTATGTAAAAAAATTATTCACTTTATACAGAAAATTAATAAAAATATATATGAAATACATTGCACCGAAAAAAGGATTTGCACAATTTCTCTATCTTTTGTGATACAATTTTAAGTAAAAAAGTAAAAAAGCACTATTATGAAAATACTTCTGTCAAATACATACTTAGCGCGAGACACTACCATGTTTCTTGATTTTTCACAATATCGGTTATATTAAATAAAGTAGCTTATAATATATTCTTTCTTTTTGAAGCTAATAGATTTTTTTTTCATTATTCAACGTGCATATAAATAACATAAACAATCGGGACAAACCTGCGGCCTGCCGTTCTCATCGTAACACTTGTCCTCATTGCGATTTTTCGGCAGCCGATTAAACAGTTCCTCCGAAGGATCGGCCTCAGGATCGGCCAGGACGCAGCATCCCACAAGCAACAACAGGTTCCATATCGTGTTCCCTCTCATCTTATACTTCCGAGGTAAGAAAATCTCTTTCTTTCTCTCTCTCTCTCTCTCTCTCTCTCTCTCTCTCTCTCTCTCTCTCTCTCTCTCTCTCTCTCTGTCCGGATACTCGGCAAGACTCTTCTCGCTATTCACGAATTTCACCGACGGCAGTGTCGAGGTTATCTTTGAGGTTAGGCAGCGCGTCCATCTACGAAGATCACCGCCGTCGAGCGATCGTTATCGATCGTGCATCTCCTATTAGCCTTCCATGGATGCTGGACGACGCGCGAGCTCAACTCCGCCGTGGACCACCGATGAGTAACGGGTAACGGCGCGACGCGACGCCGCTTGCCGCTTACAGTTGCACGCATCCACCTCCCGGCCACTCGGCACTCCTGACCAGAGATGGTAGATTCCATGGTGGATATTACTTCCACCATGGTAGATTCAAGCCGCTTACAGCAAGCAGCAGCACAGCGCACACAAGCGAGCAGCCGTGTACGTGTGCGGACTGCGGCGGCTGTGCGCTCGGCGTTCGGCCAGCTTCGAGCGGCCGAAGAGCGTTGACATACATCTGCCGTCTCTTTCTTGCTCGAGCTAGCGTCGCCAGCCACGAGAATCGTAAAATCCTATCGTAAGTACTCGGCTCGCGCGTCTTACTCGCGTCTTCGCGTGTCCCTTTCCGCACTAGGCGCGAGACATTATCGTGTCTCTTGATTATGTCACAATTAAAACGTGAAAATTATTAATTAAATAAATCTTTTAATTATATTGAAATTTATCCTGTACATAAAAGATATAAAATAAATACATTTATAATACATTTATTTAAATACATTTGAACAAATAATTTTCTTCAAATATAAAATATATAAGAGCCAGTAAATTTCATTGCAATCTTTGCTGTAATAAACTTTTTTAATATATTCATTAAAAACTTATTGTTGGTATAACAACTTTATCTTTTTCTGTACGTATTCCGAGCATTTTCAAATATTGTTATTCTGGAAACAATATTTGAAAATATAATTAGGTGTATTTATATTATAGTATATGTATAATGTTTCCATAAATAATTACAAATTAATAAATATTATTTTTTTATTTTGCTCACCATATCTTCTCTTAGTTTATCATCATCTTTGAGTCTCTCATTAAATTTTATAAATTCAGTTAAATTGTCAATTGGGAGAGGAAGATTACGATTTTGAGGGAATTTATCAGCGTTACAAATTGGGTTTCTTTTCTTTGCATTAACTCATTACAAGTGCTTGTTACTTTTCTTTTAAAGAATTGGATATTCTTCTTTAGACCTGAGAATTTAGAATATGTAATTCAATTTTTCTGTATTAATAATTAAAATAAAAAAGATATTTATCTATATATCTGTAAGACTCTGTTTCTCATCACGCTCGTCGAAGACAAATGTATAAAAATATATTTATATTTCTCATATGATTTTTGTGAACTATATCACACCTAGGTAATAAATATTTATGTAAATAATCTTTTTTATTTTAATTATTAATACAAAAAAATTGAATTAAATATTCTAAATTATCAGGTCTAATTCGAGCGCCGTGTCGCCAGCAGCCGCGCCGCGAGAATCATGCCTACACGTGTATATTATATCTCGCCGCTTATATGTCCCTTTTCATACTTAAAAATAAAAATAAATGGAAATATATTTTATACATAAAAGATATTAAGTTAAAGAAATGAAGAACAGAAAGAAGTAAAAATAATAAATGATAATAGAAATCCACTCTTGGCCAACATGTACGTCTTTTTTTCAGTTTCGTTATTAATTTTTGAAAAATAACTTATTGATAGTACATAAAGAAATTAATTAAAATTAAATTAAATGTTATGTTTCTCATGATTACTAATGGACTATACGTACATATCGCATTCAGAAGTAATGTTAAATTAGGATACTTTGCAATATTATTAGACTGATGTTTTAGAATCTCTTTCCACATGTTATCAAAATTTAATGTGGAAATATTCTTTTTTTCCTCAATAGTAAAATCATGATATAATGCAAGCCATTCTTCCTTTAAACTATTTTCATCAAAACCACTCAGGGTTTTTGTGATAAAAGAAATATCATTGAAAGATGTTTCTCCGTTGCTGTCAAATAAAGCTACAGAAGGTTTAAAAACTTGTAATTTATATAAAAATACATCATGCATTGGTAATCTTTTTCTAATTTCTTCGGCAGCAACGACATAAAATTGCAAACAGTTTTGTCGAATACTTGGAATTACATCTGCATGTCCTTCTGTGATTAATTTATCAAAATATTTCTCGCACTCTGATCCTAAATGAATATTGTTAATAGGTTTATGGTTTTTCTGCTCAGAAAATATTATACTTGTAAGTAAGTCTTTTAATACTTCAGACTTATTTGTTTTATCGCTAATGACTATTTCGTTAAGAAAATATTTTATAGTATCCCACGACTCGAGTAGTCTATCGACACATAAGTAATGTAAAAACCACCGCATAACTTCAAAATTTTGCGATTTTTTTCTTGGAAACATTCGCAAAATTCATCGAAAATAGCTGAACGCTTCGGACTGCCGTTAATATAATTTGAAATTTTTCTGAGGAATTCTTCACAGAATGGGGGTATTTTAGCGCATGCAGCGTGCGCAGCTAATGCAGCGGAATGGCATGGACATGAAAATGTTAATAAATTTTTGCACTTTTCTTGCAGTTTTTTTTGAAAGATAAATGTTTTCCTGTCATCACACACAGACGCATTATTGCATGACAGGGCAAGAATATTTGAAAACGGAATCTGCAGTTTATACATTTTGTATTTAAATGCATTAAATAATTTTTCTGCACTAGAATCTCTTGCATCAATATCAATTAGTTTTACTAATTGCGACCCAGTGTCTAAAGTCTCGAAATCAACGTATTGTACAAAAAACGTCATCCATTTGTTGTTAGTTATATCTGATGTTTCATCTATAAAAATAGAAAATTTCGTATGCTGAATGTTCTTAACGACATGATCTGTCTCTATCGGGCATAAAACATTTGATATAATATTTTTACATTTCGTTCGACCCATAATCATGCTTTTCAATAGATTCGGATCGTCTACCTGTTGAAAAAAACTGAGAATCTCTGTTACAGTTTGATGAGAGATATTTTTCTGCAATAAAGGCAGCAAATCTAATATCTAAAGATTTTATTCGCTCATCAAACGACAAATGTGATTCATCAGTATTCAAATCTTCGTTCGATTTGTTCGCTTCAATATTACTTTTTTCCAACTTATCTCTATGCATTTTGGATTATGCGTGTCGATATATATGTGATAGTCCGCAAGCAATTGATAAATCACAAATTGAACAAAATGTTGAGTTGACATCATTTGGCATTTCGCGTAAACATGATCTGAATTCCTTTTTATACAACCATTGTTTTCTAAATTTTTGTTTATGATATCCTTGTTGTTCTGTGACATTTATACTGTTATTATCATTATCTATAATATTTTCTTTAATATTATTTTTGTGACACGCAGAATCCGCGTGTCTGGAAACATGCGATGAGCTGCACGAAATATTTTTATTACATATTATGCAATTATACAAAGTATTATCAAATGACGTATCCAAGGCTTGTAGCGATCATCGCTAAACCAAGCTTCTACAAATTTTTGCTTAGATATTGTTTTCGATTTATCACATGTTTCCATGTTGAAAGAAAAATAGAATGTAATAGAAAAAACGCAACAGAAAAAAGATAGAAGTTAAGATTGAAAAAAGGAGAGAAAAAGAACTGTGAAAAAGAACGAAGAAAGGAAAAGAAAAAAAAATAGAAAAATACGAATATAAGAAATATTAAGGAAAAAGACAAAGAAAAATGAAAAAAGAACTAAAAGAATACAAACAGAAATCTGAAAGATAGAAATTAGAAAGATTGGAAATACCGTAAAATTTAGAAAGAGCTCTCTACGCCAAGGATAAGATGCAGTCATTTAGATGTCTGGATGACGACAAGACGCGAGTCTAGAAATTATTTAGAATATAAGCCATTTCACGGATTCGCGGATTCGCTATCGCGAATCGACACAAAGACGAAAGGGATGAGTACACGAAAGAAGAGCTCAGTGGCTCAGCGACAAACATATTAGCCTAAGCAAATAAGTTGTTTTTCACGGAAAATCACACGACTCGATTGCCATATGGAGCCATGTCGATAGATTAGACGGCAAAGGGGACACCTGGATTGACGAGAGAACCTTACAAAAATTAAATGTTCTGTTGCTTTCCATTTTTTTTATTAATTA
This sequence comes from Temnothorax nylanderi, assembly GCF_030848795.1. NCBI lineage: Eukaryota > Metazoa > Arthropoda > Insecta > Hymenoptera > Formicidae > Temnothorax > Temnothorax nylanderi. Next base: position 15,191 of record NW_027249465.1, on the reverse strand, counting down.
ATGAGAAGCTATACAAGTGCAAAGAATTAATAACATAAATAAAGCAATGTACTACACCAATATGTAAAAATATTTTGTTTATATTCTTACATGGAGTTTACAAAGTATAAGTTTAACAGTTTAACATTTAATTTAATTTTTAATTCCATTTTTCTTGCACTAACAAAAAGTTATTTTTCCAAATTGATAACGGAACATTTTTAAGAAAAAGGCGTACATGTTGGCCAAAAGTGGATTTCTATTATTATTTTTTATTTTTATTTCTTTCTGTTCTTCATTTCTTTAACTTAATATCTTTTATGTATAAAATATATTTCTATTTCATTTTTAAGTACGAAAAGGGACATATAAACGGCGAGATAATGGGTCCGTTCCGTTTCACGCATATGCGCGCATTTTCTATAGTAAACGTTACGTATGCTATAGATAAATGCGCGCATATATATGCGTGAAACGGAACGGACCCATAATATACACGTAGGCTGCGTTCGGTTTGGGCGCTCACGCGCTGTAAGCATCATTCTATCTTCGTTACACATCGAATATCAAACGAAGATAGAGCGATGCTTACAGCGCGTGAGCGCCCAAACCGAACGCAGCCGTATAGGCATGATTTTCGCGGCGCGGCGGCGCGGCCACGGCGGCTGGCGACGGCGCCCGAAGCCGGCCGAGCGCGCTCCGAAGCCGGCCGAACGCCGAGCGCACACGTACACGGCTGTTCGCTTGTGTGCGTATGCTGTAAGCGGCTTGAATCTACCATCTCTGCTCCTGACTCCCGGCTCTCGGCCAGTCCCGCCATGCATCACCCCTTCCTGGCAATTCTGGCTGTTCCTGACGCCTGGCTGGCTCTGGCATTGGCGCCTCCTACACTCGTTCTCACAGTCTGCTTACGGGATTATGTATGTGTATGTATACACATACCTCTATGAAGCTAGTCAACAGAAATTTAAATTTGATTATTTTTAACTTTTCTAAATGTATTTCGTTGAAAATAAGGCAAATGAGTGGGACGCCATTGTTATAACAAGTACATACATATAATACATATAATACATAATACATAATAAGTACATACATATAATACATAAATATTTTAATATAAATTACAAAATAATCAAGAGACACGGTAGTGTCTCGCGCCAAGTACGCGCGGAGCGAGACGCACCGTGACTCTTTTACGCGAACGCACGAGTTGCGAGTACCCGAGATTTTGAGATCTTAATAACGAGTGAACGGATCAAGTTCTAAGTAGGCTTGATCGATAGCTTGGGCTGCGTATTGCATCATTCTATCTTTATCGCTCATCAGGTGTAAAACAAGGATAGAATAAGCAAATAGCGTTAATAGCGCGCTCCCCGAATCCAGCCAGTGAATATCGGAACGCAGCCTGTAGTTGACGATTTTATAGTCATTTTGATAAACATCGTTTATTTAATATTTTACTTTTAATGAACTTTGAATATGAATAAAGGAAAGAGATGGATTTCTTTAAAAATTTGTAATTTTTTTTCTATGCAGTATAAAAAAATCGTTTTAAGGTTTTTTACTTCAGAGGTAAAGTGTTCAAGAAAATAGAGTGCAGATTGATATTTTTAAAAAAGTTGAATTATTCAGGAGGGTTAAAATGGTACTTTTTAGATACGGAAAATCGTTAATAAATGAAAAATTAAAGATAAAATTATTTATATGGCATATACAACATTTTTTAATAATTTATTACAAATTTATGTAATATAATATAATTAAAGTAGACTATGTTGAAAAAATTCGTCCGCCAAGCTTCGGCTGCCGTCCGAAATTCCATTTTTTCGGAATAACTAGAGAAGCAACTATTTGTCAAAATCTTTTAAAGGGACATTGTTTTGACCAAAAATAACATTTATCATAAATAATTGCAACATTGTTACTTACAGACAAAGACTATGTTGAGTGTATACTAGAGTCTGAGACGTCCGTGCGAGATTTGACTTGCTCGGCATTCAGCGATATGTTCATCTTTCGAAGCGGCTTTGGGTTCTTGGATTCCTTCCCTCACCTACTTTTTTTTAAAGGGGGGAGCCAGACAGGCAGGCTTGCCGATTTTCAAGTTACGAGTAGATGTTTTGGCACGGACGCCGTAGACCCACGTATGCAAGTAGAGGGTTAATAACTGTACTACGACTAAAATAAAATTGTTAATTACAAAAAAACCTATTTGATCACAAACGTTAAAAACCGACTCACAATCAATCACAAACGATTTACAAATGAAATACACTTAGAAAAGTTAAAAATAATCAAATTTAGTCATTTCTGTCGGTTAGCTTCATAGAGGTGGAACGCTCTCATTATGATTAGTTCCTATACTTAGATCCAGCGAAGAACTAAAGGCAAGAACCAATTATATTAAAGAATTTGAGCAATCACTGATCTGCTTTGTCTGCTGAACGCGTCCAATCTTCTCTCTAGCGCTAGTGGGAGCTTTCCAGCAAGCGACACAAGTCGACACAAGTATCGTTTTATCTTTGTTACTCATTGCCAAAAAAGAAAGATAGAACAATGTTTGTATCGATTTGTGTCACTTGCTGGAAAGTCCCAGTAACTCATTACCGTTTCTCTATCGTAGTATCACCATGAAGCACTACACGCGGAGAGAGAGCTTACGGACATACACTTTCGTAGTATTTTGACCATTGATTGTTATAATAAATTAATGCAAAATGTAACATCATTTTATTCTCAATTACAGCTAATTACCTACTCCAGTCTCTTATTTTATCTGTACAGGTTCACAAGTCGCCCAATATTAGTTTCAGACCCATGGTTATTTAATAAAAAATACATTTGTTTTGGTCTCTTCTATTACCTTTGGATATCGAATTTTTGAACACCCTGTAATATATATCAAATATCTAGAAGTATATATAAAATAGAAAAAAGAAAATTGCATAAATCTATAAATACACAAATATAAAAACATAAAAAAAAAATATTATGAATATAAAATAAAATAAATTTCTATAAATTAGTAACTTTGCACATTTAACTAACTTTTTCCTTATCAGACTGTTTCTTTGGCACATAGAAATTGTTATTAAATAATTCTATATTATTAAATTCCATATTAAAATAAATAATTCTATATTATTAAATAAATCTAAAATATTGAATAATAATAATTATCATTGTGTTATATAACTCGTTTTAAGCACTCTGTCAAAGTGTCTTTGAAGTTCTTTCAAACTTTTAAAAACATCTTCCTTTGGCACTTTGCTCTCAATAATCTCATCGTCATGCTTTATTAATAAAGCATTCCAACCGGCGCTTCTTGCTCCAAAATAATCGTTATCTACTGTATTGCCGATGTGTGTCGCTTCTTGAGGTAATATTTCCTTTTCTTGAAAAGATTTCACTAATCTTAATGCCTCCTGGAATATTGGCAAACTTGGCTTTTCTGTTCCAAAGTCATATGAGGTCAGAACAAAGGCAAAATACTGACGAATTTGAACATCTTCGAGAATTGATTCCAATCGTTGATCAAAATTTGAGATAACTCCCAAAGCAACATTCTTCTTGTGCAAGGAATCGAGTAGATCAATGGTACCAGGGTACTTATACCAGCATTTGCTGGTACTATAACAGGTTATCAGGTTGTCAGCAACCTAAGAAAGAAAACAATAAATTAAATCAAATCCATTTGCATCAAAAATAGAATAGAAGCAATGGATCAGTAGAAAATAAATATAATAGCAAAGAAATAAAACTGAGCAGGATAGTTTATTTCAATAATAAAGTTTTAACTCTATTATTGAAATGGACTTTCCTGCTTAGTTTTGTTTTCTTTCTATTATATTTTAATTATATAAGTAAATAATTTTACCTTTTTTTACATAATTAAACTCAAATAATACAAATAGAATCATAAGTATTATTTTTATATAAATATATAATACAATTAAATAATATTATGGCTTATATCTCCACATTTATCATTAATGTTACTTACTTTGTCCAATGTTTCCGTCGACACAGAGGCGTGCTGTTCCTTAAATACGTTATATACGATCGTTCTCCACCAGTTCTTCCATCCCAACCCGGTGTGCTTGCCATATATCGGGTGTTCCTTACTAAGTCGCGCGAAATTGTTCTTGAAGCTTCGCGCCAATTTTCTTGGCTCGACAAGTAAACCGTATTGGGAGCCGATTTCGACGTAATGCTCCTCGAGCTTGGTCATCAGCAACGTACCGGTCACGTCGAAGGTTACGAGACGGGGCCGAACACAATTAATCATAATCCCTCAGTTTCGATGATTTTCAATGAATCAAACAATCAGATACACTCGACAAGAGAGAGAAGAGCGAAGAGCCAGTTCGCGGCTGCGAAAATATCACATGCACCGATCATGGCAATCATAGGCTGCGGTCCACTTGACGCTACAAATGCTTTGGAGCGTTCTTCTTCTCCTTCTTTCTTCATTGAAAGAAAAGAGAAGAGGAATGCTTCGAAGCATTTGTAGCGTCAAGTGGACCGCAGCCATACACGATCAGTCGATGGCGTCGACATCTAGCGAACGACAAGGAGAATCCGAATGTCGAAACATTGGTTATCGACAGGACCGGATAAGTTGGCACTGGAAGTTCATATTTTTTAATAAACTATAGCTTAAACGATTGCTCCTTAATTGCTCCTTCAGAATCAACAATTGCTCCTCTTTTAAAATTAATATTTTTTTAAATATTTACAAAAAACGTAAAATTTATCATTTTTAGGCAAAAACATATTTCTAATAACTTTATGCAACTAAATCCGGCATACAATGATTGCTTTTTAATTGCTTCGCATTGCTCCATCATTACTTTAATGATTTGTTGTATTTTTATTGAAAAATTAACAAATTATTTCACAATTGTCGGTTAACTTTTAACCTTAGGCACCTTAGGTCTACTACGTCCCCCTTTAGAAAGAGACGAAGAGTGAGTTAACCTTAAGGTTTGTTCGCGTCGCATGTCCCACCATGCTCCTAATCACTCCAACGCACTCCAAAAACTCATCTGCTCCAATCGCCACCTTTTATCCGTGATCCAAGTGCTCTTGGTGTTTATTGGAGTATGCGACGCGAACAAACCTCTAGTTACGTGCAATGGCCTTTTAAGATGCTAATACGGCTCTGTTTGGAACAGAAAAGCCAAGTTTGCCAATATTCCAAGAGGCTTAAGATTGGTGAAATCTTTTCAAGAAAATGAAATATTACCTCAAGAAGCGACACACATCGGCGATACAGTAGATAACGATTATTTTGGAGCAAGAAGCGCCGGTTGGAATGCTTTATTAATAAAGCATGACGATGGGATTATTGAGAGCAAAGTGCCAAAGGAAGATGTTTTTAAAAGTTTGACTATGGGCCGGTTTCACCATCTCCGATTAACTGTAACCTTCGATTAAACTCACTCTTCGTCTCTTTCTAAGGGGGACAGTTAGAAAGAGATGAAGAGTGAGTTTAATCGAAGGTTACAGTTAATCGACGTTGGTGAAACTGGCCCTATGAATACCGGCCTAACTGCTGGTCTACAACCTTGCTTTAAAGGGTATTTAAGCTCTAAGCCGTAAGAAATTGACCAATCACAATCGAGTATTCTCCTCACATTCCATTGTGATTGATCAATTTCATACGGCTTAGAGCTTAAATATCCAACAGTTGTGTTTGCCGAACGCGCCCAATACGAACTATTAAGGGGATCCTATAGTGAAGGCCGAACTTCCTCGATGTCAATAATAGTTGCTTTCCATTTACACTCAATCCTAAGAGCACAGTTGACGGAAAGTCGACGGAAGTTGACTTTTATAAGTCGACGGAAGTTGACTTTTATAAGTCGACTTCTAGTCGACTTCTAAAAATGACGGAAAGTCGACTAAAAGTCGACTTCTAAATAGTTGACTTACAGAAGTCGACGGAAAGTCGACTTCTAAATAGTCGACTTATAAAAAGACGGAAAACAGTCTAGCAGTCATTTTTATTTTATATTAAGCGGCGCGTCATACATCATCAATATGGCGGCGAATCTCGAGGAGGAGCAGAGCTTACGCGAGTGCGAGGAATACGGGCCGCGAGACAGGACACAAGACGTCGTAAAGCGCCGCGCTATCGACCACCGCCACGAAACGTCCGCGTCGTCGTCGTCGTCATTCACAGTCCTCGTCATTATTGTCTTCCCGTTGACTTCCTCCGATACTTCCGATAGTTTCTCCAGCAGGGGGTCGATTAATTGCGTATCTTGAAATGATGAGGTAAAAATTGTGAGAAAATTCATTAGCGTATCTACGATTTTATTTATCAAAATCTAGTAAAATCTGTTCACTTTTGTAATTTTCAACTCGTTTCAAGATACGACCTCCAGACGTACGCGGCGGTTTATTTTATCGACGTTAAAAGTTGGCGGGAAGTCGACTTTTAATCGGCGGTTTTTGAGACATTCGCCGACTTCAAGTCGACTTGAAGTCGACTTTCGTCCTTAAAAAAGTCGACTTCTCTGCCAAGTCAGTTTCGGTAGAAGTCGACTTTTTGCTCTTAGGGAAGTGATCTGAGGCCGGTATTCATAATCAGATCTTATTTCAAGACCGTCTTAATAAGGGTCGGCAAGAGTCACGGTGGAGACCTCTGTCGGGTTGGGTTAGCTGCGAGTCCGTATTTTATTTATTATAAATTTTTAAGAGCAAAAATGCAAAATCGGGCTCTTTAGCTGACTGCATTATTATATAAAGAGTATATAAAAAAAAATTCACGAATCTATGTAACTTATTTTATGAGAAATCTGGATATTACGAATCCGTAATTCCGGCCGGCCGACATGTCGAATTACGGATTCGTAATATCCAGATTTCTCATAAAATAAGTTACATAGATCGTGAATTTTTTTTATATACTCTTTACCTATAATAATGCAGTCAGCTAAAGAGCCCGATTTTGCATTTTTGCTCTTAAAAATTTATAATAAATAAAATACGGACTTGCAGCTAACCCAACCCGACAGAGGTCTCCACCGTGACTCCTGCCGACCCTTCAGTATTATCCTAAGAGCACAGTTGACGGAAAGTCGACGGCAAGTCGACTTTTATAAGTCGACTTCTAGTCGACTTCTAAAAATGGCGGAAAGTCGACTAAAAGTCGACTTCTAAATAGTCGACTTATAAAAAGACGGAAAACAGTCAAGCGGCGCGTCATGCATCATCAATATGGCGGCGAATCTCGAGGAGGCTGGAGGACCAGATGAGTGGACCAGAGTTTACGCGAGTGCGAGGAATACGTGCCGCGAGACAGGACACGATAAGACGCCAGATAGTTCTTGCAGGTATGGCGGATCAAGTCGCGAGAAAGGTTTTGCCCGACGAGGTAAAAGAGGATCAGGATAAGGCCAAGTGGAAACATGCTTACAGGTTAGGTATGGTGTGTTATTAATTATCATCGATAATTAAGACCTATTGAATGCGACCTCTCCATTCTGTATCATCTTTCAGAACACCAGAAATGAAGGAACCTGTGTTCATGCATTCTTCGTGCGTTCTACGGAAAATCAGTCCGGAATAGGTGGATTATAAAGAGGTGTACGAAACAAATAAGATGTACATGCGAGGTGTCACGGTGATAGAACCCGAATGATTGCCGAAATTCGCCCATGCTATGCCATCTTAGTGAACCATTGGTTGATCCACCGCCAAGGTATTTTTATCACAATTGTTGCTTTATAATGTTTTTCCTACTTATTTATAAAGATATTTATAGATATAATCAATGAACCGGGAAGATCATTTGCCGCGTGTCTGGTACATTCGGAAAGGCCGAATGGGCACTACCATCGATGGATATAGAGCATCCGTGGACGGTGTCAAGTGGTTAGCGTATTTCTTCTTGGAGGGTCAAGTGTGCCCTAAGCTGAAACGATTTGTCCCGTCGCTGCTGACGACACCTGGGAGCATCACCAAGTCATGGGCCAGGTAAATCGTTATTCTATCTCCTTTTGATTTCACGTTGATTCATCAAATAGATTACATCAATTCAATACGATTTTTTCAGGTTGATACCACGCACTCAAGCAATAGTACAAACGCTGCAGTCGCAGGGAGTCGTGTCCAAACACAAACTGCTAGAAATCTGGGGTTCGGATAAAAAATGTGAGATTTTAATTTATAAAATAATATTTAGATATTATCATAGACTTCTATACAATACTAGACCGCTGACAGACATCTCGGCCGTGATGCTTGCCGCCATGTTGATTTTAGTCAAGATATGCTATACTACTATTCTATACAAGTGGTTTTATACAAGATTTCTATACAATAGTCTGGCATATACAGAATGTCCAAAAGAAAGGGTTTAATACTACAGGAGTAGTGGTTCGATTTCGGCATCCAAGTACGCTACACGTCGAAGGCATGACTTACAAACTTATTGATAACATGTACCAATATTTAACACAAAAACATTCGCCTGCTTCGTTATGTACTGTAATAACGAATGCAGATAAACGCACATCATGAGCAACTGAACACCCGATAGTGGGTGTTTACGATAATGGCTATCCGAGTAATTTCCCCTAGACCGAAATATATGATAAGCACAGCCATCTACTACCATCATGATTCGTGACAACTCAATGGTGTCCGGTATAGCCAAATCCACGGACGAGTTGCGAGTTGCGAGTTCCGTGAGTTTGTAGCAGGTAACCTAAAAAATAGGATATAAATTATTTGATTATTACAATTAAAAATAATCTGTTTTTAATGTATGGTATTAACTTCATTAAAATTATAATTATGTAACACAATCATGTATTTTTAAAGTATTGTCTAAAATAATGTCAAAGAGGTTATCTTATTTACAAACATTTTTTAATTCATTTGTCTATCAAGTTTGTATCATAACGGTATTATTTCAAAATCTAATATAAAATTTTAGTTAGACATCGATTCTCAATAAATGTTATTAATGTTATAAATGTTATTTTATTTAAACGTACTTATAAACATAAGCAGTCATGAAAGAACTGATTTTGGCTTTTGCTGTCAATTTCATATCATACTTTGTTGAATTCTGTTAGATTTTTATTGGTTCAGATTGGTTAGATTTCTATTTTTGTAACAGTAAAATCTACATATAATATACATTTTGAAAAAATCAGATTTTTACAGGTCTGCTTTGTTGAGAAATAGCTACAGATAAATTAAGTTCAGTGAGAGAAGTGAATGGATGTTGGTATGTACATGATTATTTAATAAAGATAATTATATAAGTCGATTATTACAATTTGTTCAAGTATATATTAACTAATTTTTGTAATTACAGTGAATTACAGAGTTCAGTGGACTGATAATATGGTAAAACTGCTGCTAGCAGAAATAACTACGTGTACAGAATCTTCTACTAGTCCATTAACCCTTAGCCCGCATACGTTTTTTTGGCACCTTTACGCTGCCAACCTGGGTCGTTTTCGTCCTGACGTTTTTTTTAGTGTTAAAGTGTTACAAAAAATCTGAAAAAATTCATGGAGGTAATTCAAACCTTCAATTTAAAGTATCAATCATAAAATTATAAACAATTTAATTTTTTCACATAATTTGCATTAAAGTCTCTCTACCCGTTTTCAAAAGTTACAACATTTGATTTTCGCCCGGACGAAAACGACCCAGGTATACGGGCTAAGGGTTAAATAAGCAAGCTTGGAAAACGATTTGTCTATCAAGTGTCTATCATAACGGTATTATTTCAAAACCTAATATAAATTTATGTATAAATATTATGCATGACTATTTCACTAATGTGACACTAACATTAATGTTTACAATAATTTTGTTTAATTTGTAATGCAAGTGCATAGTAAATTAATATATACTGTCAACACAATAAGAAAAATTGTTGTTTGTGCAGTTTACTTAAAGCTATATACAAATCTATTAACATTTATGAACAAAATGTTGGAATATTTTCTTCATACCTTATATTGCATTATTATTAATATTTTCAGACAAGACATGGATATACAAGGAATGTGGGACTTATTTTTTGATCATCCATCAGATGATGATGATGAGATTATTTTTCCGCCTCAACGGGAATTCACCCTAAGATTCCAGATTTTTTTTGAAAATATTGTATCGACATATTCTTTAACAGGTAAAGGTTTTGCTATAATACAATTTATTGTTTTAATTTTGTAAAGGTGTTTTTGTATTATATTAAATGTAATGAGCTTCATTATTGTTTAAATAGATTTCAAATCACATTTTCGACTAGAAAAAACTACGTATGAAAAGATTGGTGCAAACCCTTGGAGGACGTCTTCACCGTGACCGGGGTGCTGAGAAAATGTCATCCCGATAAACAAATAGCTATTACCTTATGGGTCCTTGGAAATCAGGAAGTTTACAGGTTAGTATGTTTTTTACAGGTTATTAGTATGTTAGTATGTTTCATATTAAAAACTTATATCCAAGTGCATTTGGCCAAACCACTCTTATGTTTTTTTTTCCATTAAACTTTTGTTTGTCTTTAAGTTTTTGTCGAGTTTTTATTTTTAAAAATATTTTTAACAAAAGTTGTACAGCTTTAAGAACAAATAATCTAGCGACCTTAGATTGCTTTGTGTAAAATTGTTAAGGTTATTAAGGACGACTTTGGTTTTTTAAATAAACTAGCACTACAGACGCGCGCTTCGCGCGCGCTATTTAGCTTTAACATTATGCTATTACTATTACACTATTAATTTTTTGATACATACAACTGTCAAAATATACGATGACAGCTGCAAATGAAGTAAGCGCAGCGAGAAAACCAATCAGCATCGCGGAAAAGCGGCAACAATAAATTCGACTATCGACTTAACATGCCTTTTTTTAGAAAGGAAATTCCAAATTTTTTAATATTTTTTTTGTATTTTATATTAAGATGTTTTTAAAACACCCTTATTAGTCCCTATTTTAATCTCATTATTTCCTAGTTAGAGTCACTTAAATTGTATTAGCAATGAAAAGCTTAAATTATTATAATTTTCTTGTCTTTCAGATTTGTGTGTGTTTATATATTGTATAAAGGCAACAAAATTTTACGTTTAATAAAAATTCAGATTTTAAATAATTATGTGCATGTAAACCGTAATATATGTACAATTTTTGTTACAGATCGGTAGCAGATAGATTTGGTGTATGTAAGGACACCGTTTGGAATTCTGTATTTGAGGTTGCGATGCTACTAATTGAAGATGTTCATACATATATTAAATGGCCTGAACCTTATGAAATGATTAACTTTGAAAGAGAATTTCGTGCATTAAGTGGTTTTCCTGGAGTGATTGGAGCAATTGATGGCTCCCATATAGCTATAAGTGCACCCATAGAAAATTCTGATAATTATATTAACCGCAAAGGTTACCATTCATTAGTGTTACAAGGGATTTGTGATTATAAATTAAGGTTTATAGATGTTTTTACGGGAAGTGCGGTAGTGTTCATGACGCAAGAGTTTGGCGTTTAAGCGATATTAAGGAATTAATAACACAGGATGAAAATAGATACTTTCAAAATCAATACCATTTTTTAGCTGATTCAGCATATCCTTTGTCAAAATATATGTTAACTCCTTATCGAGATAATGGTCATTTAAACCGTCTACAAAGAAACTTTAACACAAAATTGTCAAAAACACGTGTAGTTATCGAACGTGCATTTGGAATGTTAAAAGGAAGATTTAGAAAATTACGATATGTTTATATGTACAATACGGAAATGATACCTTTAATTATTATTGCTTGTTGTATCTTACATAACATATGTATAGAAAATGAAGATGAACCTATGGCATTTGATCCAATAGAAATGGAAATTAATAACGAAAATGCATTTATAAACGGAGCAGAAAAAAGAGATCTTATTTCTCAGTTATTGTAAATTTTTGTAATAAAATATGTAATTATATAATTTTTAATTACATGCATATCTCTTAGTTACATTTCTCAAATTTTTTAGTATATATATATATATATATATATACTAAAAAATTGTGTATATATACACGTAGCAAAAAGGTTAATTTGTAATATAATTATAATTATAATTAATTGTTCGAAATAATTCAAATAATCATAAAACAATATTTATGTAAATAAAACTTTAATACTAAAATGATTATTATGATACTATGAAGATCTATTTCTTAACAAGTCCAAATTTTTTATGTAATTAAAGAAAGGAATAAGGCAGATGATATAAATCTATATAAATCAGAAACACAATCGATCACATTTAATAATTTATTACATATAACTTTAAAATAAAATCGGAACATTATATATATATTTGTAATATGTATCTTCATAATGCACACATCTCAATAGAAAATTTTGAGTAATGAATAACTAAACTTATTTTATTCACTACAACATAAACATTTATAATTATTATAGAAAATAAGGAACATTTGACCATTTAAGGAAAATAAGATTTTCACAATGTGTAAAATTATCACATCATTTTGTACTTGTGATTTTAATATTATTCTTAATGTAATAAAAAAATATTTTTTATTAATATCTAAAACATAACAAGCTTATTAGATTTTCTTTCGTTAATATTGCTTAGTAAACTTAATTTGTATTTTTGAAATATTTTTTAATACTTTTTTTTACTTTATTTCCGTCTACTTTTTTTAAATGCTTTTCTAGTAAAGTTAAGAAACGTTCTCTTTGGTCATAATTTTCTTGGTGATGTTTCGCTTTTTGTTCTACTAATTCTGCAATCCAGGTAGGTTTTTTAGGCTTTCTTCTTCTTATCGGTCGGTTCTTTAAAATATTGGCTGCTTCTAAATTTTCTTCATTTTCTTCATTTTCTTCAATGTATTCAGTACTCAGATCTATGCTTTCAGACGTATTTACATTTACTCTAAAACCACGTGTACTTGATGCTACGGACAAAGGTGTAATTTCTGGGTTTTTTCTTAACATATCATCAATAATGCCAAAATATTCCCAGGTTTCTTTTGCTGCGCCAGTACGATTATTTGCATCTTTTAACGTTTTATATCTTTTCTTCATACCAGTCCATTTGATACAACAGTTTTCTGCAGTCAAATTATAACCATGAGTGTTAATAACTGCAGCAATCGTTTTCCAAGCTTGCTTATTTAATGGACTAGTAGAAGATTCTGTACACGTAGTTATTTCTGCTAGCAGCAGTTTTACCATATTATCAGTCCACTGAACTCTGTAATTCACTGTAATTACAAAAATTAGTTAATATATACTTGAACAAATTGTAATAATCGACTTATATAATTATCTTTATTAAATAATCATGTACATACCAACATCATTCACTTCTCTCACTGAACTTAATTTATCTGTAGCTATTTCTCAACAAAGCAGACCTGTAAAAATCTGATTTTTCAAAATGTATATTATATGTAGATTTTACTGTTACAAAAATAGAAATCTAACCAATCTGAACCAATAAAAATCTAACAGAATTCAACAAAGTATGATATGAAATTGACAGCAAAAGCCAAATCAGTTCTTTCATGACTGCTTATGTTATAAGTACGTTTAAATAAAATAACATTTATAACATTAATAAACATTTATTGAGAATCGATGTCTAACTAAAATTTTATATTAGATTTTGAAATAATACCGTTATGATACAAACTTGATAGACAAATGAATTAAAAAATGTTTGTAAATAAGATACCTCTTTGACATTATTTTAGACAATACTTTTAAAATACATGATTGTGTTACATAATTATAATTTTAATGAGTTAATACCATACATTAAAAACAGATTATTTTATTGTATAATCAAATAATTAATCCTATTTTTAGGTTACCTGCTACAAACTCACGGAACTCGCAACTCGCAACTCGTCCGTGGATTTGGCTATACCGGACACCATTGAGTTGTCACGAATCATGATGGTAGTAGATGGCTGTGCTTATCATATATTTCGGTCCTAGGGGAAATTACCGGATAGCCATTATCGTAAACACCCAGTGCTTATTGTTAATTTCATATGCCAGCATCCTTCACTACACTTGCCCTTGCACATCGCATCAGCTTTTTTCGGCAGTGCGTCCATAGATGTTAGTGGTCTAGTATAAAAGTCTGTGGATATTATATATTTATAATAATATATATATATATGGGACAATCCACGTCACTTTTACCCCCCATCTGTCCAAAATTGGTATGGACGGATTTTAATGACTAAGGGCGGAAAATGTTCGTCTTGAAAAGAGCTTTCGAAAGGCGTGTGGCATATATGCGCAATTCAACATGGCGTCATAGTTATGGCTGCTTAAAGGGATAAATTCAAAATTTCAGATCCAACATGGCAGATAAACGGTGAAAAGTAACTAAATTCACGTGAAACTCAGTATTTGGGGGATTTTGGGTCGCTGATTACGAATCTGAACGTAAAATTGTGAAATTCAAAATGGCGGATGCAAATAGAAAACGGGACGAAATTTCCAGTAAATGATCTGAAAACTCTTACTGGAGGTTTTTTGGGTCGCTGATCACGAATTTGTAGCTATTTGTTAAAAAACAACAGAAAACCGTGTTAATTGAAATTCTACTCTTAGCGTTACCCAGATGACGGCGTGGACGTGGGAAAATTCATCTCCTAGAGTAGAATTTAATTAACACGGTTTTTCTGTTGTTTTTTTAACAAATTAGCTACAAATTCGTGATCAGCGACCCAAAAACCCTCCAGTAAGAGTTTTCAGATCATTTACTGAATTTTCGTCCGTTTCTCATATTTGCATCCACCATTTTGAATTCACAATTTTACGTTCAGATTCGTAATCAGCGACCCCAAAAATCCCCCAATACTGATTTCACATGAATTTAGTTACTTTTCACCGTTTTATCTGCCCATGTGGGATCTGAATTTTGAATTTATCCCTTTAAGCAGCCATAACTATGACGCCATATTGAATTGCGCATATATGCCCACGCCTTTCGAAAGCTCTTTTCAAGACGAACATTTTCCGCCCTAGTCATTAAAATCCGTCCATACCAATTTTGGACAGATGGGGGTAAAAGTGACGTGGATTGTCCCATATATATATATATATATATATATATATATATATATACTATATATATATTATAATATTATTATATATTTACAACATTAATGATAAATAATATATATGTTTATATAGCTA